>NC_029789.2:63212293-63246144 GCF_000816755.2 Arachis ipaensis | reverse complement strand
TAATTGATAATCGTTATCTTGCTAATTGAGCTTAACTTAAGTAATCCCAACCTTTTCTTAGTAAATAAATAGGATTCAAAGGTCAATTTAATTAGTCCCTTGACTTTCCTTTGCCCTAGTGAAGGTTGACCAAGTGGAGTTTAGATTCAACTTTCATTATAGTTGAGAGAGATAACTACGTTGGACCTCCAACTTCTCTTACCTTGCCAAAAGTCTGCTTTACAGTATTTATTTATTTTAATTGCCATTTACTTTACTTGTCATTTAAATTACTTGCTTCTCATCTTCTAAACCCCGATTACAACCTTTATAGCCAATAATAAGAACATACCTCCTTGCAGTTCCTTGAGAAGACGACCCGAGGTTTGAATACTCGGTTAACAATTTTTAAAGGGGTTTGTTACTTGTGACACCCAAAACGTTTGTACGAAGGGATTTTTGTCGGTTTAGAGACTATATCTACAACGCGACTGTTTTTATGACATTCTTTACTGGCAAAAATCCTAACGTCAGTGTCCTTCTGACATGCTTTCAGAATGGAGCATCATAGGTATTTTCTATGATGGTCTATCTGAATTGTCCAAGATGTCATTGGACAGCTCTGCTGGAGGATCTCTTCATCTGAAGAAGATGCCTGCAGAAGCTCAGAAACTCATTGAAATGGTTGCAAATAACCAATTCATGTATACCTCTGAAAGGAATCCTGTGAATAATGGGACAAATCAGAAGAAATGAGTTCTTGAGATTGATACTCTGAATGCCATATTGGCTCAGAACAAAATATTGACTCAACAAGTCAATATGACTTTTCAAAGTCCGTCTAGAATGCAAGCAGCAACAGGTAGTACCAAAGAAGCTTCATCTGAAGAAGAAGCTTATGATCCTGAGAACCCAGCAATGGAAGAGGTGAATTACATGGGAGAACCCTATGGAAACACCTATAATCCTTCATGGAGAAATCATCCAAACCTCTCATGGAAGGATCAACAGAGGCCTCAACAAGGCTTCAACAACAATAATGGTGGATGAAATAGGTTTAGCAATAGCAAGCCTTTTCCATCATCTTCTCAGCAACAGACAGAGAATTCTAAGCAGAGCCACTCTGACTTAGCAACCATAGTCTCTGATCTAATTAAAACCACTCAAAGTTTCATGACTGAAACAAGGTCCTCCATTAGAAATTTGGAGGCACAAGTGGGTCAGCTGAGTAAGAAAGTTGCTGAACTCCCTCCTAGTACTCTTCCAAGCAATACAGAAGAGAATCCAAAAGGAGAGTGCATGGCCATCACCATAACCCACACGGCCGAACCTGAAAAAGAGGAAGAGGCAGTGATCTCCACTGAGGAAGATCTCACTGGACGTCCACTAGCCTCCAAGGAGTTCCCTCATGAGGAACCATGGGAATCTGAGGCTCACACTGAGACCATAGAGATTCCATTGAATTTACTTCTGCCATTCATGAGCTCTGATGAGTATTCTTCCTCTCAAGAGGATGAAGATGTTACTGAAGAGCGAGTTGCTAAGTACCTTGGAGCAATCATGAAACTAAATGCCAAGTTATTTGGTAATGAGACTTGGGAGGATGAACCCCCCTTGCTCACCAAGGAACTGGATGACTTGACTAGGCAGAGATTACCCCAAAAGAGACAAGATCCTGGAAAGTTCTCAATACCTTGCACCATAGGCACCATGACCTTTGAAAAGGCTCTGTGTGACCTAGGGTCAAGCATAAACCTCATGCCTCTCTCTGTAATGGAGAAACTAGGAATTTTTGAGGTGCAAGCTGCAAAAATCTCATTAGAGATGGCAGACAATTCAAGGAAACAAGCTTATGGACTTGTAGAGGATGTCTTGGTATAGGTTGAAGACCATTACATCCCTGCTGATTTCATAATCTTAGAGACTGGGAAGTGTATGGATGAATCCATTATCCTTGGCAGACCCTTCCTAGCCACAGCAAAAGCTGTGATTGATGTTGACAGAGGAGAATTGGTCCTTCAAGTGAATAAGGACTCCCTTGTATTTAAGGCTCAAGGATCTCTCTCTATAACCATGGAAAGGAAGCATGAAAATCTTTTCTCAATACAAAGTCAAACAAAGCCCCCACATTCAAACTTTAAGTTTGATGTTGGGAGGCCACAACCAAACTCTAAGTTTGGTGTTGAGAGGCCACAACTAAACTCTAAGTTTGGTGTTGAGAGGCCATCATCATGCTCTGAGTATCTGTGAGGCTCCATGAGAGCTCACTGTCAAGCTACTGACATTAAAGAAGCGCTTGTTGGGAGGCAACCCAATTTTACTTATCTATGTTAAATTTCTATTGTTATTTTATGTTTTCTGTAAGTTGATGATCATGTGAAGTCACAAAAACAATTGAAAAAGCAAAAACAAACTAAAAAACAGAATGAAAAATAGCACACCCTGGAGGAGAAAGCTACTGGCGTTTAAACGCCAGTAAGGGCAGCAGAATGGGCGTTAAACGCCCAGTCCGGCACCATTCTGGGCGTTTAATGCCAGAAAGGGGCACAGAGCTGGCATTTAACGCCAGAAAAGGGCAAGAAGCTGGCGTTAAATGCCAGAAATGGGCAGCAACCTGGCGTTTAACGCCAGGATTAGCAGAAAAGGGCGTTTTGCACGCCACTTAGTGCAGGGATGAAAAATCCTTGACACCTCAGGATCTGTGGACCCCACAGGATCCTCACCTACCCCACCTCTCTCTCTCTTCTTCACCCATTCACCAATCACCTTAATACCTCTTCCCCAAAACCCCTCACCTATCAAATCCTACCCTTTTCTCCATAAACCCTTCACCAATCCACATCAATCTATCATAAAACCCCACCTACCTCACCATTCAAATTCAAACCACTTTCCCTCCCAAACCCACCCTATATGGCCGAACTCTAACCCTCCCTCCACTCCTATATAAACCCATCTTCACTCCCTCATTTTCACACATCTTCAACACTACCTTTCCCCCCTTGGCCGAATCACTCCCACTTCTCCATCTCCTCCATTTACTTCTTCTTCTACTCCTTTCTTTCTTCTTTTGCTCGAGGACGAGCAAACCTTCTAAGTTTGATGTGGCAAAAGCTTTGCCTTTTATTTTTCCATAACCATTTAGGGCACCTAAGGCCGGAGAAACCTCTTGAAAGAGGAAAGAGAAGGCAAAAGCTTCCACTTCCGAGTCATGGGAGATGGAGAGATTCATCTCAAGGGTGCATCAAGACCACTTCTATGAAGTCGTGGCCAAGAAGAAGGTGATTCCTGAGGTCCCTTTCAAACTCAAAAAGGGTGAATATCCGGAGATCCGACATGAGATTCGAAGAAGAGGTTGGGAAGTTCTCACCAACCCCATTCAACAAGTCGGAATCTTAATGGTTCAAGAGTTCTATGCCAATGCATGGATCACCAAGAACCATGATCAAAATGTGAACCCGGACCCAAAGAATTGGCTTACAATGGTTCGGGGGAAATGCTTAGATTTTAGTCCGGAAAATGTAAGGTTCGCATTCAACTTGTCAATGATGCAAGGAGATGCACACCCCTACACTAGAAGGGTCAACTTTGATCAAAGGTTGGACCAAGTCCTCATAGACATTTGTGAAGAGGGCGCTCAATGGAAAAGAGATTCAAGAGGAAAGCCGGTTCAACTAAGAAGGCATGACCTCAAACCCGTGGTTAAAGGATGGTTAGAGTTCATCCAACGCTCAATCATTCCCACTAGCAACCGGTCTGAAGTTACTATAGACCGGGCTATCATGATCCATAGCATCATGATTAGAGAGGAAGTAGAAGTTCATGAGGTTATATCCCAAGAACTTTACAAGGTGGCGGACAAGTCCTCTACTTTGGCAAGGTTAGCCTTCCCTCATCTCATCTGTCACCTTTGCAATTCGGCTGGAATTGACATAGAGGAAGATATCCTCATTGATGAGGACAAGCCCATCACTAAGAAAAGGATGGAGCAAACATGAAATCCCACTCATGGACAAGAGCATGAGGAAATTCCTCATCATGAAATCCCTCAGATGCCTCAAGGGATGCATTTTCCTCCACAAAATTATTGGGAGCAAATCAACACCTCCCTAGGAGAATTAAGCTCCAATATGGGACAACTAAGGGTGGAGCACCAAAAGCATTCCATCCTCCTCCATGAAATTGGAGAAGACCAAAGAACAATGAGAGAGGAGCAACAAAGGCAAGGAAGAGACATTGAGGAGTTCAAACACTCCATAAGATCTTCAAGAGGAAGAACAAGCTGCCATCACTAAGGTGGACCCGTTCTTTAATTTTCTTGTTCTTTATTTCCTGTTTTTTGGATTTTTATGCTTTATGTTTATTTATGTTTGTGTCTTTATTACATGATCACTAGTGTCTAAGTGTCTATGCCTTAAAGCTATGAAAATGAATCCATCACCTTTCTTAAATAAAGAGTGTTTTAATTGAAAAGGAAAAGAAGTGCATGAATTTCAAATTTTAAAACAGTTTAATTATTCTGATGTGGTGGCAATACTTTTGTCTTTCTGAATGAATGCTTGAACAGTGCATATTTTTGATATTGTTGATTCATGATTGTTAAAATTGTTGGCTCTTGAAAGAATGATGGAAAAGGAGAAATGTTATTTGATAATCTGAAAAATCATAAAAATGATTCTTGAAGCAAGAAAAAGCAGTAAAAAAAAAAAGCTTGCAAAAAAAATATATATGCGAAAAAAATGCGAAAAAAAAGAAAAAAAAAAGAGAAAAAAAAGAGAAAGAAAAAGCAAGCAAAAAAAGCCAATAGCCCTTTAAACCAAAAGGCAAGGGTAAAATAAAAAAGATCCAAGGCTTTGAGCATTAGTGGATAGGAGGGCCCACAGGAATAAAATCCTGGCCTAAGCGGCTAAACCAAGCTGTCCCTAACCATGTGCATGTGGCGTGAAGGTGTCAAGTGAAAACTTGAGACTGAGCGGTTAAAGTTGTGGTCCAAAAGCAAAAAGAGTGTGCTTAAGAGCTCTGGACACCTCTAATTGGGGACTCTAGCAAAGCTGAGTCACAATCTGAAAAGGTTCACCCAGTTATGTGTCTGTGGCATTTATGTATCCGGTGGTAATACTGGAAAACAAAATGCTTTGGGTCATGGCCAAGACTCATAAAGTAGCTGTGTTCAAGAATCAACATATTTAACTAGGAGAATCAATAACACTATCTGAATTCTGAGTTCTTATAGATGCCAATCATTCTGCACTTCAAAGGATAAAGTGAGATGCCAAAACTGTTCAGAAGCAAAAAGCTAAAAGCCCCGCTCATCTAATTAAGACTGATCTTCATAGATGTTTTTGGAATTCATTGTATCTTCTCTTCTTTTTATCCTATTTGACTTTTAGTTGCTTGGGGACAAGCAACAATTTAAGTTTGGTGTTGTGATGAGCGGATAATTTATACGCTTTTTGGCATTATTTTTAGTATGTTTTTAGTATATTTTAGTTAGTTTTTATTATATTTTTATTAGTTTTTAAATTAAAATCACTTTTCTGGACTTTACTATGAGTTTGTATGTTTTTCTGTGATTTCAGGTATTTTCTGGCTTAAATTGCGGGACCTGAGCAAAAATCTGATTCAGAGGCTGAAAAAGGACTGCAGATGCTGTTGGATTCTGACCTCCCTGTACTCGAGGTGGATTTTTTGGAGCTACAGAAGCTCAATGGGCTCGCTCTCAATTGTGTTGGAAAGTAGACATCCTGGGCTTTCTATCAATATATAATAGTCCATACTTTGCCTGAGATTTGATGGCCCAAACAGGCGTTCCAAGTCAGCTTAAGAATTATGTTGTCAAAACGCCAGAACTGGCACAAAAGCTGGAGTTAAACGCCCAAACTGGCACAAAAGCTAGCATTTAACTCTAAGAAAAGTCTCTACACATGGAAGCTTCAATGCTCAGCCCAAGCACATACCAAGTGGGCCCGAAAGAAGATTTCTGCATTAATTACTTATTTCTGTAAACCCTAGGCTACTAGTTCTCTATAAATAGGACCTTTTACTATTGTATTTTCATCTTTGAATCATGTTTTTATGATTGAACCCTCTTTGGGAGGCTGGACATTCGGCCATGCCTAGACCTTGTTCTTATGTATTTTCAACGGTGGAGTTTTTACACACCATAGATTAAGGTATGGAGCTCTGCTGTTCTTCATGAATTAATACAATTACTATTGTTCTTCTATTCAATTCACGCCTACTTCTTCTCTAAGATATTCATTCGTTTTTCAACTTCATGAATGTAATGATTCGTGACACTCATCATCATTCTCACCTATGAACATGTGCCTGACAACCACCTCTGTTCTACTAGCAATGGCTTGAATGCGTATCTCTTGGGTTTCTAATCTAAGATTGGAACCTTCGTGGTATAGGCTAGAATTATTGGCGGTCATTCTTGAGATCCGGAAAGTCTAAACCTTATCTGTGGTATCCAGAGTAGGATCTGGGAAGGGATGACTGTGACGAGCTTCAAACTCGCGATTGTTGGGCGTGTGACAGACGCAAAAGGATCAATAGATCCTATTCCAACATGATCGAGAACCGGCAGATGATTAGCCGTGCGGTGACATCACATTTTGAACATTTTCACTGAGAGGACGGGAAGTAGCCATTGACAACGGTGATGCCCAACATAAAGCTTGCCATGGAAGGGAGTATGAATGGTTGGAAGAAGGCAATAGGAAAGCAGAGGTTCAGAAGGAACAAAGCATCTTCATACGCTTATCTAAAATTCCTACCAATGAATTACATAAGTATCTCTATCTTTATTCTATGTTTTATTCATCTTTTAATTATCACTTCTCCATAACCATTTGAATCTGCCTGACTGAGATTTACAAGATGACCATAGCTTGCTTCAAGCCGACAGTCTCCGTGGGAACGACCCTTACTCACGTAAGGTATTACTTGGACGACCCAGTGCACTTGCTGGTTAGTTGTGCGGAATTGTGACAAAGTGTGATTCACGTTTGAGAGCTCCAAGTCTTTGGCGCCATTGTTGATGATCATAATTCCGTGCAACAAGTTTTTGCCCAGGATGTCTACTTTCCAACGCAATTGAGAGCGCGCCAATTGGGCTTCTGTAGCTCTAGAAAATCTACTTCGAGTGCAGGGAGGTCAGAATACAACAGCATCTGCAGTCCTTTTTCAACCTCTAAATCAGATTTTTGCTCAGGTCCCTCAATTTCAGCCAGAAAATACCTGAAATCACAGAAAAACACACAAACTCATAATAAAGTCCAGAAATGTGATTTTTATTTAAAAACTAATAAAAACATAATAAAAACTAACTAAAATATATTAAAAACATACTAAAAACAATGCCAAAAAGCGTATAAATTATCCGCTCATCATACAGCAGCACCTTTTGTCCTTCAGTGAAATCCCTCCTTGCTATCTTCTGATCATGCCACCTTTTTGTGTTATCTTTGTAGATCTTTGCACTCTCATATGCTTGATTCCTAAACTCTTCCAGCTCATTGAGTTGGATAAGCCTCCTTTCTCCAGTAGCTTGATCATCAAAGTTCAACATTTTCAGAGCTCAGAATGCTCGATGCTCAAGCTCAACTGGTAAGTGACAAGCCTTACCAAACACCAATTGGTATGGAGACATCCCAATAGGTGTTTTGAAGGCTGTCCTGTAGGCCCATAATGCATCATCTAGCTTCTTAGACCAATCATTTCTTGAGCTTTCAACAGTTTTTTCAAGAATTCTTTTGAGCTCCCTATTTGAAATCTCTGCTTGCCCGTTGGTCTGTGGGTGGTATGAAGTTGCCACTTTGTGCTTGACTCCATATGTGAGAAGGAGTGGTTCAAGTTGCCTATTGCAGAAGTGTGTTCCTCCATCACTGATGAGAGCTCTAGGAACTCCAAATCTACTGAAGATATTCTTCCTCAAAAAGCTCATTACAACCTTGTTGTCATTTGTTGGAGTGGCTATGGCATCTACCCACTCTGACACATAATCTACAGCCACCAATATATAACTGTTTGAGTAGGAGGATGGAAAAGGTCCCATAAAATCAATTCTCCACACGTCAAATAATTCTAACTCCATTATGAACCTCTGTGGCATCTCATTTCTCTTGGGTAGATTGCCAGCCGTTTGGCATTCATCACACCTTGACACCAAGTCCTTTGCATCTTTGAAAATGGTTGGCCAGTAAAACCCACATTATAGCACCTTGGCTGCAGTTCTTTCCCCACTAAAATGGCCTCCATATGCAGATCCATGACATTGCCAAAGAACTTCTTGTCCTTCCTCATGGAAAATACACATTCTCAAGATTCCATCAGCACACTTTTTGAACAAATAGGGCTCATCCCAGATGTAGTGTTTAGCATCTTTGATTAGTTTTTTTCTCATGTGTTTGTTGATGTTGGTTGGTAGTTCCCCAATAGCCTTGAAGTTAGCTATGTCTGCAAACCAAGGGGCTTCTTGGATCATCATCAACTGCTCATCAGGGAAGCTCTCATTCACTGCAAACTGGTGTGCCTCCTCTTCTTCTTGTGGAATCCTTGAGAGGTTGTCAGCTACTTTGTTTTCTGCTCCACTCCTATCTTTAATTTCAATGTCAAACTCTTGGAGTAGCAGAATCCATCTTATTAGTCTGGGCTTGGACTCTTGTTTGGTGAGCAAGTATTTGAGTGCTGCATGATCAGTGAATACAATTACTTTAGAGCCAATAAGATATGATCTAAATTTATCAAAAGCAAAGACAATGGCAAGTAATTCCTTCTCTGTAGTGGTATAGTTCCTTTTATTCTCATTAAGGACCTTGCTAGCATAGTAAATGACATGCACCAATTTGTCCTTCTTTTGTCCTAAAACAGCACCCACAGCAAAATCTGATGCATCACACATCAACTCATAAGGTAAATCCCAGCATGGTGGTGCTATGATAGGTGCAGATGAGAGTTTGTTCTTAAGTTCTTCAAAGGCTAGCATGCATTCATTATCAAAAACAAAAGGTATATTAGAGACAAGTAGCTTGCTCAAAGGTTTGGTAACCTTGGAGAAGTCTCTAATGAATCTCCTATAAAAGCCAGCATCCTAGAAAACTTCTAATTGCTTTGACATTGCAAGGAGGGGGTAACTTTTCAATCACCTCCTCCTTAGCCTTGTCCACCTCTATGCCCCTTTTTGAGATCTTATGACCAAGAACCACCCCCTCTGCAACCATGAAATGGCATTTCTCCCAGTTCAAAACAAGGTTGGTCTCTTGGCATCTCTTTAGCACCAAGGCTAAGTGGTGTAAGCAATTAGAATTTAAGTTACCAAATACAGAGAAGTCATCCATAAACACTTCAATGAACCTTTCAATCATGTCTGAAAATATGGAGAGCATGCACCTTTGGAATGTTGCAGGTGCATTGCACAATCCAAAGGGCATTCTCCTATAAGCAAAGACACCATATGGACAAGTAAATGAAGTTTTCTCCTGGTCCTTGGGGTCTACAACTATTTGGTTGTAACCCGAATAACCGTCTAGAAAGCAATAGTATTCATGTCCGGCTAATCTCTCAAGCATCTGATCCATGAAAGGCAGAGGGAAGTGATCTTTCCTGGTGGCTTCATTAAGCTTCCTATAGTCAATGCACATGCGCCAGCCAGTCACTGTTCTTGTGGGTATCAGCTCATTCTTCTCATTTGGTACAACAGTGACCTCTCCTTTCTTTGGCACTACTTGCACAGGACTTACCCAAGGACTGTCTGAGATGGGATAAATCACCCCTGCTTGCCATAACTTCAACACTTCTTTTTGGACCACTTCATTCATGGTTGGATTCAGCCTTCTTTGTTGCTATCTTGAAGGCTTAGAACCTTCTTCAAGTAGAATCTTGTGCATGCACATTGAAGGACTGATTCCTTTTAAGTCTGCAAGTGTCCAGCCTATAGCATCCTTGTGTTGTTTCAGCACTTGGATAAGCTCTTCTTCTTGCTCCTTACTAAAGCTTGAATTGATGATCACTGGGTAAGTGTTGTTGTCACCCAAATATGCATATTTCAGGCTTGGTGGTAAGGTCTTCAGCTCTAGTTTTGGTGCCTCTACTTCCTTGTTGTCCTTGTGGTTCAGCATGATAGAATTCTCTATGGTTTCTTGTGGTAGTTCTCCACTTGATGCTTGTTATTCTAACTCCATAGTTCCTTCACATTGTTCTTCTTCCAAAATCCCTTGAACTATCTATTCTATGGTGTCTACCATCATGGATTCTCTTATGAATTTCTTGGGGTAACTCATTGCCTTAAAGACATTGAACACCATCTTTTCTTCATGCAATCTCAAGACTAGTTTCTCTTTTTGCACATCAATGATGGCTCCAGCAGTAGCTAGGAATGGCCTTCCTAGGATGATTGATGTGTTAGCTTCTTCTTCTATATCCAGCACAACAAAGTCAGCTGAAAAAATGAATTCTCCCACTTTCACCAACAAGTCTTCCACTACCCCATGTGGAAACTTGAATGTTCTGTCAGCCAATTGGAGTGCCATTCTTGTTGGCTTGGCTTCCTCAATCTTCATCCTCCTCATCATGGTTAAGGACATGAGATTGATGCTAGCTTCCAAGTCACACAAGGCTTTCTCAATATTGATATCCCCTATGATGCAGGAGATTTAGAAACTCCCTGGGTCTTTTATTTTCTTAGGGAGCTTCTTTTGTATGATGGCACTACACTCCTCAATTAGCACTATGATCTCCTTTTCTTTCCAGTTTCTTTTTCTTGTCATGAGCTCCTTCAAAAATTTTGCATAGAGTGGCATTTGCTCCAATGCTTCAGCAAATGGTATGTTGATTTGGAGCTTCTTGAAAATCTCTAAGAATCTAGAGAATTGGCTATCTTTCCCATTTTTCCTTAGCCTTTGTGGATATGGTGCCTTAGGCACATAAGGCTTCAAGATTGGCTTTGGTGTGGATGGGGCAGGGGCTTCTTCTTCTTCAATTCTTGTTTTCAGGCTTTTCTGTAGCTCCTTTTTCTTAGTGGCTCTGTTTTTGGGTTGCTTCTTCTACAACTTTTTCGCTTCTAAGTGTGATGGCCTTGCATTCCCCTCTTGGGTTGGCCATGGTATCACTGGAAAATGTATGTGTAGACATAGGAATTTTCTTGGATAGAATCCCTACTCGTGCTTCTAATTTTGAAATAGCTGCGCCTTGATTCTTTAGATTCGATCTGTACTCTTCTTGGTTGGCATCTATCCTCCTGTCAGCTTGTGTTTGTCTCTCCAAAAGAGTGGAAATAGCTCCTGTCAGATGTGATGACAGTTGTGCTATTGCAGCCTCTACTCTCTCAAAGTTGCTCTTGATTACACATGGTTGCATGGTTGAGGTTGATGCGTCTTGATGGGGGTTGTTGTGTGTTTGTTGATTGGAATGATATGATGTGTTTTGTGAATTGTGGTAGGGTCTGCTGTTGCTTGATTGATGGTTGGGGTTGTGATTGTGGTATTGATTGGCTTGATATGGCTTGTTATGGTCTTGGTTGTGGCTTTGTTGGTTCCCCCACCCAAAATTTGGGTGGTTTCTCCAACCTGGGTTGTATGTTTTGGAGTTTGGATCATATGGTGGTCTAGAATTGTTCACATAGTTAGCTTGCTCCCATTCACCTTCAACTTATGGTGTATCTCCTTTTTATTGAGGGGCTTGGGCTTGAATGGCTGAGACTTGATTACTCTCCATCTTCTTGGTCAAAGCTGCTAGTTGTGCAGTGATCAGCTTGTTTTTGGCCAGCAGGGCATCCATTGAACTGAGCTCCATTACTCCTCTATTTTGAGTTCTATCTGAGGCATAGAAGTACTCATTCTCAGCCAAAGTCTCAATGACATCTATGGCTTCTTCAATGGTTTTCTTCTTGTTGAGTGAGCCTCCTAAAGAATGATCTACTGCTTGCTTTGACTCATATGACAGCCCTTCATAGAAGATGTGTAGTTGCACCCACTCATTGAACATATCCGGTGGGCATTTTTTTTCAAATTTTTGAACCTCTCCCGAGCTTCATAGAGTGTTTCACCATCTTGCTATCTGAAAGTTTACACTTCAGCTCTTAGCCTGTTGACTCTCTATGGAGGATAGAATCTTGCTAGAAATTTGTTTACAATATCATCCCATGTGATTAGGCTCTCCTTGGGAAATGCTTCCAACCACTTTGCTGCCTTATCTCTGAGTGAGAAAGGGAACAAAAGTAGCTTGCAAGTGTCAGGGTGTACACCATTGGACTTTACAGTATCACAGATCCTCAAGAATGTAGTGAGATGTTGGTTTGGGTCCTCCTGGGTACCTTCTCCATATGAACAGTTGTTCTGGACAAGTGTGATGAGTTGAGGTTTTAACTCAAAGTTGTTAGCATGGATTGTTGGCTTCAGAATGCTGCTGCCACAGTTTTCTGGATTTGGGTTGATGTAGGAGCCTAAGACTCTCCTCTCTTGCCCAACATGATTGCCAGCATCCTCCCCAATATTGTTATGCACTTTTTCCTCCATATTAGTTCTTAGATCCTCCTCCACTAGTTCCTCTCCTACTATGCCTTTGCCTGTTGCTTCCATCCTTAATCTAAAGAAGGTCCTCTCAGGTTCACTATCGAAGGAAGATGAAGTTTCTCCCCTTCTACCTGTCATACATTCAACAAACAGCAAGCAGAGGGCAAGTGAAGGAATCACTCTTGTTACGATTAGTGGTTAGCTTGGTTGATGCAATTAATCAAACAGTTAGAAGAATGGAAATATGAACAATGAATAACTAAGATACCCAAAGTAAAAAAAAAGAGAAATAGAATGGACAGTAAAATTAAAGAACTAAAAGGAAAATAACGATGTAATTAAAATGCTTAATCTAGCTCTCCAATCAATTTAATCATTGTCAAATTCAAACCAATCCCCGACAACGGCGCCATCAAACTTGATGAGTCAAATTCACTCCCCATAAAAATGGTGAATCCGTTCTTTTGGCAAGTGCACCAAAATTATCGTCAAGTGATAACCCACAGTGGAGTGGGATCGTATCCATAGAGATTGGTAGATTTAAACAATTTTAATCAATTGGTGAATTAGTAAAGCTAAGTAGAATAGATTGTGATTGCAGAATTATAAATGTGCAGAAATCTAAATGACTCAAGTAAATGAAAGCAGTAAATGGCCGAAATGGAAATAGCAAGAATGTAAAGAGCAGGAACTTAAATGACTTAATTATAAATGGGAATGGGGATTTGTAGAATATAAAAGAAAGCTATAAAGAAAGTGGAAGATAAGAATAGAAGAACTCATTGAGATTAGGAGATGTTGTCTCTTTGGATTGAATCCAGCTTATTTTCTCTTCAATCATGCAACTCATTGACCTCTTGGAAATCATGATTGATTGAGCCCCAATCCCTTGCTGACTCAATCTCTCAGATCTTGATCAATAGCCAATTCCTTGGTCTAATTGCTCATGAAGAGAGATATGCTTGGTCCCTGATTATACCACACATCATCATAGGTCCAAATAAAGAGAGGATTTTATGTCACCATATCCAAACACCAAAACCCAGATCCTATTCAAGTGTGAGAAGGGATTTCTAGCTTGGTTTCTTGTTTCCTTTTCTAAGGTTCCCATGAACCCATTTTGCCTTCAACCCCTTTTCCAAGGTGATTGAACACTAACATTAAAATAAAATTCCTTCTAGCAAATCAAAGAGAAGATGAAGAGAAGAAGAAATTCACTATCATTAATCCATCAAGTACAACAGAGCTCCTTCTCTCAATGAAAGGGAATTTAGCTACTCATAGCTCAAAGAAAAGTAAGAGATGGAAAAGTGAATCTAACTATGCTTCAACTAATAGCTCAACAGCTTAACCCATTTTTCAGTACTTTCAGGGAGTATTTATACTACTCCTAGTACTAGGAAATAAAGGAATTATAAAAGTGAAAAGAAAAATACAATTTGGAGGGAAAAGAAACTCAATAAACGTGATCTCACAGCTGGCGTGTGGTTGGCGCTTCAGTGGCATGCCACGCCTGTTCTGAATCTGACTTAGCGTCCCACGCCCAGCTCTCAAGTGGCACGCCTTCCTTCATTGATCACCCTGGCGTGCCACGCCTTCGAGCCCAAGCGGCACGCCCAGGGTTCTCTAAACACTTGTGTGGCCTGGCGTGCCACGCCTTTGAGCCCAAGTGGCACGCCCAGGCATTTTTAAAGCCTTGGATAGCCTGGTGTGCCACGCCTTCGAGCCCAAGTGGCACGCCCAGGCCTTCTCCCTCTTCTTCTTGCTTCTGAAAAATTGAACTAGTGTGGCACGCCCATGCTATGTGCTTGATCTATCTCTCTGGAAAGTTGAACTAACGTGGCACGCTCATCATGTGCTTGGCTCCTTTGCTTGGTGTGCCACACCCAGAACTCAAGTGGCACGCCCAGGTCTTCTCTTGGCTGATTGGTGATGATGGCATGCCACGCCTGAGACTTAAGTGGCATGCCTGGGTGGAAATTGGTAGCTGGCGTGCCATGCCTTCGATACCAGGTGGCACGCCCATATGGTTGGCCTCTAATGAGTGAACAAAAGCATAGGTTTGGATTTCACAATAAGAATAGATTTTTCCGTTGTAAGTATAGTCCAAACCCAACAATTGAACATCGATCAAATAATAAATTCAATACAAAATAATCGAGAGTAATTCAACCTCAGGTCGTTCTTCCCTAGGAGTTGCAATAAAGTGTACATTTTGTTGGCCATGAAGGAGAGAGCATGGGGATTGGGAATGAAAGCAAGAGAGCAAGGGAATGTAAATAGCAAGAGAGTGAATGATCATGCAAGGAATTAAAGGAAAGCAATTAAAGCAATGGGAATGGAAATTAAATGCTAAAAAGGACTCTTGGCAAGAATTGGGTAATCTAGGTTTCCGATCCCAGTTGTGGACCACAAATATGGCAATGTGTGGAATCAATCCAAACTAATCAATCCTCCTTGAGAATTAGTCAAAAAGCCATAATTGATCTCAATCCATAAGTCCTAGTCAACTTACTAATTACTTAGTGAAAGACTAGCGTCAATAGAAACCAAATCAATTAATTATTCCCACACAATGCGGAATGGACATCCAGAACTCAATTCCACCCAAACATCAAATTTCTCAACCAAGAGTGTGAAAACTAAACATGCAAGAATTTAAACACCAAAGCAATAAAAATCAAAGCAATTAAATGCAAGGAAAGGAAACTTAAAATGCAAGAAAACCTCTTGGCAAGTAATTGAAGGCTAAGGCTACCTATCCTAGACATTGACCACAAACATATGATGATTATGAAGAGTTAATCCTACTTAGTCAACCTTACATCGAAGATAAGTCAAATAGGCATAGTTAATTTCAATCCATAAGTCTTATGTCAACACTAGGGGTCACATAGAGTCAATGGAGACCAAATTAACTAACTACTCTAACATATCAAACAAGAATGGACATCAATAACTCAAGAATCACCAAAGTCAATAATTTCAAGCCAAGAGTGGAGAAAAACTAAGCCAAGCATTTTATCAAACACTTGGTGTGCATGAGAATAAAATAATATTAAATTGCATAGAAAATAGAATCTAACTACCAAAAGCAAGAAAATGACAATGACAAGTAAAGAAAGCAATAAATGACATGAAAATATAAATTTGCATTAATTGGAAGTAAATCAACATAGAGTGTTCATAACATAAAAATGGCAAAATAAAGGAAATAACAAAAGAGATGAAGAAGATAAAAGTGAAATAACAATAAATGACAAGAAAAAGTAAATAAAAACAAGAATTAAAACTAGAAATTATAAGAAATTAAACTAACTAACCCTAATTCTAGAGAGAGGGGGAGAGCTTCTCTCTCTAGAAACTAAGAGAAAACACCATAAAAACTAAACCTAATTGCCCCCCTTCATTCCTCTTCACTTTGGCCTTAAATAGCTTCAAAAAATGAGTTGGAATGGGTTTTGGAGGCCCAAAAATTGCTGCCAGCGAGTTGTAATTAATGAGGTCACGTGCAGAGACCTGTGCGGACGCACAGATGTGTGCATCCGCACACATGCTGAATTCTGACTTGTGCGTACGCACTATGCACAAGTACCTGTGCGGACGCACAGGTAGACTTATGTCCACTATAGCAAATTGTATATCATTTTGAAGCCACGGACGTTAGCTTTCCAATGCCGCTAAAACCGCCTCATTTGGACCTCTGTAGCTTAAGTTATGACCAATTTAGTACAGAGAGGTCAGGGTTGGCAGCTTTCCAAATCCTTCATTTCTTGAATTCTTCCCTTTTGCATGCTCTTTTCCTCACTTCTTCAACGCATACTTGCCATGGAAACCTGAAAATCACGTAACAAATACATCAGGGTACCAAATGGGAATAAAGTGAATAAAATTGACTAACTTAAGCACAAAAGAGCATGTTTTCACTTTCAAGCATAATTTAGGAAGAAATCTCAAAAGCATGCTATTTAGATGAATATATGTGGGTTTATATGATGGAATCTACTCAAATCAAACCAAAATATATCGTAAAATATGGATTCATCAGCCTCCTATCTCCCTCTTTGGAAAATTGTACCAGCGTGCCACGCCCAGGGGTTGGCGTGCCACGCCCATCATTTTGCCTTGGTCCCAGTAGCTGGCATCTCACGCCCAGCATCCAAGTGGCACGCCCAGGTGAGAATCTTGAGCTGGTGTGCCACGCCTTCGACACCAGGTGGTACGCCCAGCCTTTGCTTTGGCCTTCTTTGTACCTTGGCGTGCCACGCCTATATGCTCAAGTGGCACGCCCAAGTAAGGGTGGAAGCTTGGCGTGCCACGCCTTCGATCTCAAGTGGCACGCCCAGCCTTTTTAAACTTCAACCTCTTCTCTGGAATCTTGTACTAGCGTGCCACGCCATACTTATCAAGTGGCAAGCCCAAGTGATTTTTAAAGCTGGCGTGCCACGCCTTCGATACCAAGTGGCACGCCCATGGCTCAAGTGGTGGGTTAGGCGTGCCACGCCCCTTTGGTGGCCTTCATTGTTGTTCTCTGGAAATTTGTACTGGCGTGCCATGCCCAGCTTCTAGCGTGCCACGCCCAGCTCCTGGCGTGCCACGCCAATGCATTTTTGTAGCGTTTGCTTCAAGTGGCACGCCAGTTTCACACGCCCAGCTTGTTTTGTTGTTTTCTTCCCCTTTTTGATGTCTTTTTCACCTGAAATTTAGCATAAACTCATTTCAAAGCAATGTACTATAATGTTCATCAAATAATGCATGAATTGCAATTATCAAATGAGATTATGCTCTTTTATGGTCCTTTTTTTTTGCAAGAAAAAGGATAGATGATGCAAGTCATCACAACACCAAACTTAAGCTTTGCTTGTCCCAAGCAAATTAGTGTGAGTAGCCCCTTTTATGATTTGAGACTTTGACCTTGAATGGATGCAAACATGACTAAGAGTAGGACTAAGTGCTTAACACATGCATGAATAATTTTGTTTCAATGTCACAAAGAACTCCTACATCCTTGAGGGTTCCTTCAAGTATAAGCTTCAGGGGTCCTTTTTATTGATTGTCACCTTGAAGTAGTAAGAGTTATTTCATTTTCTTTTTGGTTGTTCTTTCATTTCTTTTTATTGACCATGACTCTAAGTGTTTTGTCTCAAGACAACCCTTTAGTTAGGCTTTCAATTAGCACTCCCAAACCAGTTGGCTTTAGAGTACTAGGTGTTGAAACACCCCTAAGAATTTACTTGCCCAGGTCTCTTCTTGACATATCTTCACCACAAGCATCTACTAGGGGTTTCAACTCTTTTGAGCTTTTTAATGTTACTTTCCATCCTAGCAGTTGATGCTCAGAGCCTTAGGTCTTTATTGCTTACTACTTCTTGGTTCTATAGATATTCAAGGAACACCCCTTAAGGTTCTATACTTAGTTCCTTGTCTCTTAGTTTTTGAATGGCCTCTCTTGGCCTTAATCTCTTTTACTCTTGTTCTTGTAACAACTCACAACAACTTTTATGGAAAAAACTATGCTTTTATTGATGTAGATAAACTTGAACTAACATTGTATTTTTTTTCTTGTAATTTAAAAAGGACTCACAAAAGACTTCAGGACACAAAAAACTAAACAGTAAAGTAAACTATCCTAATGTTGCAATTTATTCTTGAACAGAAATTAAAATATAGAGAAAAACTTAAACATGATTTAGAAATTAGAGAGTGTCAACCATGGGACTTAACAACCTTAAGCAGCTTCATCTTCAGTTCATTGGCCCTTTTCCTTTGTCTTTCTTCTTGGAAGGGGAGGAGTCATCTTCATCCTTGTTGTTTATCCATTGCACATTCAGCACACAGATTTCATTGAGGATTTCATCGAATCCTGGATCTTGTTGCTTCATTCTCTCCTCATAGCTCCGGGTGGAGGTTGTCCGCTTCACCATCAGCATCCTCTCTATGTTAGTGGGGCTCTAATCAATGGACTTCCCCCTCACATAGCTAAGATAGCCATAGGGTTGGCCTGGTTGAGGCACGGCATTGGCATAGAGCTCTCTCACCAAGCCTTCTACCACCTTCCTTGGTGGGTTGCACAAGAGTTCCCAGCCTCTACTATTTATCTCCCTGTTGATCTTAGGGTGCTCATTCCTCCCCAACTGAAAACCGACCTCTGGAATGATTCCCCTCTCACTCACCCAACCATAAAACTGGTTTTGGTTGTATGAGGAGAAGAACTTGTACTCATTGAAACCTGAACTTGAGGATCCAGAGATTGGTTCCTTAATCTTTCTTTTCTTTGATGCTGAGGCTTTTGGTGGTTCCATTGGGTTGAGAAAGTGTGGTTGAAGGTTTAAAGAATCTTCGGGGGATGTTGCAAGAGAAAGTAAGCAAAACAAAGTTTTGCTCCAACACCAAACTTAGGACTTGATTGTCCCAGTCAAGAAAAGGAAAAGAAGTAGAGAAAGAAAGGTAAGGAAAAGAGAAAAGAGATGAAAAGAAAGAAGGACTTGTGGGGTCTTTTTGTATGTGAATTGGGGTTTGAAGTGTGAGGAGAGGTGGGAAAAGTAGGGGGCTTTTATAGGGATTGAAAGTGTGGTCCGAATGGTGGGAAGTAAGGCAATTCAATATTTTTCCACTTGGGGAGTGGCGCCTAGCGTGGGAAGAGGCGCCAATCCTTATCTCACTTTGCTTCCTGCATGTTTTGAGTTCCAAAGTGCAAGTACACTTTGACCTCTTTGCTTTATGCGCTATCAATCCTGTGGGCCCCTTTCATATACTTTTGCTTTTATCCTCTTCTGAACACAATTAAACCACGTTCATGCTTTCAAATTGGATAGTGTTGGGCTTGCTAGATAGTGGTATTTCTTATGGTGGTGGCTGATGCCAGGGTATTTTGGCCAGTTTCACTGACCTTTTCTTTACTATTTTTAAGGTAGTTTCATGCATTTTCTTAGGAAATAAGCTAGTTTTGGGTGGATATTCACTTACATCTTGATTCAAGCATACATTGTGCACTTTGCATGATTTCATGAGAATTTTGCATGAATTATATGATAAATTGGTTGATGCATGATCCCATGATTAAGAGCAAGACTTTGATGCACTTTGTTTGATTGATTTCAGGACAAAAGAAGAAGAGAAGAGCCACGTTAGTGGCTACGTTAGTTACACTAACGTGGGAACTAACGTGGAAGGAAGGAAAGCCACAACGTTAGTGAGAAAAGTTAGTGGCATTAACTTTGAAGAAGGAGAGCATGGAACGAAGACCCACGTAAAGAGTCACGTTAGCTACACTAACGTGAACTCTAACGAAGGGACAAAAGGCACCAAGCAACGTTAATGGGGAAGGTGAGCCCCAATAACGCTTGCGAAAGGGGTATATGCCAATGTTAGTGGAAAAAGTGAGTGCCACTAACGTTTTCGAAGCAAGAAGACCCACGTTAGCTTCCACATTAACTACATTAACGTGGGAACTAACGTGGAAGGAAAGGGAGATGCCAAAGTTAGTGGAAAAGGTGATCTCCACTAACGTTGGCGAAGCAAAAAGACCCACGTTAACTTCCACGTTAACTAAGTTAACGTGGGCAAAAGTCCCACCTGGCAGCCTGACCATGCCTTCTTCAAACACGCATAACTTGAGCCACAAAGCTCCAAATGAGGTGATTCCAGTGCCATTGGAAAGTAGGATTCCAGAGTTTCTAAGCATATATGGCACTATATGGTTGACACTAAATTTGAGGGAGAAAACCTGCCCCGAAAGTGCAATGATGAACATGGTATCAACCTGTATTAAGGCCAACTGACCTCTTCACCTTCCAAGAAGTGTAACTCGAGTTGTAGAGCTCCAAATGATGCGCTTCCAAAGGCATTGGAAAGTAGAAATCTAGGGCTTTCCAACAATATATAATAATATAGGGTGGACACTAAGTTTGAGCTCCAGAAACTGGCAATAACGAAGCCCTGATCGCTAGCGTTATTGGCACTCAAGTTTTCCAGTAACGCTGGCAACTATGCCAGCGACCATGTCCACTTCAAAGGAGCATAACTTGAGCTACAGAGGTCCAATTGAGGTGATTCTAGTTGCATTAGAAAGCTGACATTCAGAGCTTTCGAACGATATATAATACTCGATAGTGGGCATGGAATTGAAGTACAAACCAGAGGCATCTTTTAAGCCCCAAAAACACCAACTGGGCAGCAAGTGCAACGTTAGCCACAATAACTTTAGCACTAACGCCACACTTGTAGCGTTAGTGTGGCTAACTTTAGCACTAACTTTAGCACCTGGACCTCAACTTGACTCACTCTCTCTCAAGTCCACTTCAAAGCTCAAGCAAGCAAGCCCACAATTGTCAACCAATCAAGACCACAAGAAGCATCTAGAATAGGAATTTTCATTCAATTGTAATTTGCTTTTAATTTCATTTTGTAATTTAGGAGAGCCTATATAAAGGCCTTAGTTTTTACATTGAAGGCATTCTGGAAAATTGAAGGAAGGGGGAGAGAGTGAAGACCAATTCGAACTTCTGTGAATTGGCACACTCCAAGGGGAGTGGGTCTTCAGACCCCTCCCCTCAACCACTCTTCTTCCTTTTCTCTTCTTTTATTCCTTAGGAGTAGTTTCATTTTAGTTGTAATTTTCATTTATGAATTTTGAAGTTTCAATTTCAGTTTCAATCTTCATCTTTACTTTTCTGCACTTTCTTTCTTTTCTATTTTGGTAGAGCAATGATCAACTAACTCTTTTCATTGGGTTAGAGAGCTCTATTGTGATTCAATGGATTAAGTGTAGTTCTTATTCTTCTTCTTCTTTCTTTTCTCTTGATTTTACTAGAGAGCTTTCGATATTCATCCAATTGGGTAGTTATCTTGGAAAAGAAGCTATTCATACTTGGATCTCTTCTGAACCTTGGAAAAGGAATGAAGAGATCATGCTAGAAATACTTTCTCATGTTGTACCAAATTGGGGTTGGAAGGATATGTAACTATAATCCTCTAACACTTGATTTGGAAATGCATGTGGTATAATCAGTGACCATACTTCATATCTTCTCATGAGCAATTGACCAAGGAATTGGTTATTGATCAAGATTTGAGAGATTGAATTACAAGGAATTGTAATTCGATCACTTAAGATTGCCAAGAAGATCAATGAATGCATTGATTGAGGAAGAGATGAGAATGAATTTGATCTGGAGGATTGCAATATCTCTTGATCCCAATGTTCATTTTATTTTTTAGTTCTTACATTTACTTTTCTTGCCATTTTACTTTTCTGCACTTTATTGCTTTCTTTACTTTTATGCCATTTACATTTCTTTGTTGCTTATCACTCCAATCTTATTCGTCTAACTAGGATAATCAATTAACCATTGATTGCTTAATCCGTTAATCTCTGTGGGATTCGACCTCACTCTTTTGTGAGTTATTACTTGACGACAATTCGGTACACTTGCCGAAGGGAGATTTGTTGAGAGACAAGTTTTCGCGTATCAGTGGCCACACCAAACTTAAGCTCTGGACTTACCTTCAGATATACTTTGTTCAAAGGTAGTAAGCCTAGATTAAGTAGATTGGTGGCCACACCAAACTTAGCTTTTTAGCTAGTTCTCAGCCCAATTACCCATCATTAGCAAATGTATTCATCAAATTGCATCTTCAGAATCAAAGAAAACAGAATGTATGGGTCTCTTAACTACTAAAACTGATATTAAACTTCCTAATCTACTACCGACAATCTACTTCTAGAAGGCAATGAAACACAAATTTTAAACTGAAACTTAAACTACCTAAATTGGAAAATTTTAACTACTTCTAAAAAAGCAATAAATCAAAAGGATATAAAGTGTTGGGGTGCCTCCCAACTAGCGCTTCTTTATCATCACTAGCTTGACGTTCTTCCTTTCTTAGATGAGGTTGTAGCTCACTCTCTTTTCATCCAGTGAGTCTCCTAGGTAATGCTTGGGTCTATGGCCATTCACAATGAAGTTTCTTTGTGTTTTGTGCTCCATAAGCTCTACATGGCCATAGGGGAACACCTTGAGGATGGTGAAGGGTCCTGACCATCGAGACTTAAACTTCCCAGGGAAGAACTTGAGTCTTGAATTGTACAGCAGCATCTTTTGTCCTTCAGCGAACTCCCTCCTTGCTATCTTCTGATCACGCCACTTTTTTGTATTCTCTTTGTAGATCTTTGCACTCTCATATGCTTGATTCCTAAACTCTTCCAGCTCATTGAGTTGGATAAGCCTCCTTTCTCCAGCAGCTTGATCATCAAAGTTCAACATTTTTAGAGCCCAGAATGCTCTATGCTCAAGCTCAACTGGTAAGTGACAAGCCTTACCAAACACCAATTAGTATGGAGACATCCCAATAGGTGTTTTGAAGGCTGTCCCGTAGGCCCATAATGCATCATCCAGCTTCTTAGACCAATCCTTTCTTGAACTTCTAATAGTTTTTTCAAGAATTCTTTTGAGCTCCCTGTTTGAAATCTCTGCTTGCCCGTTGGTCTGTGGGTGGTATGGAGTTGCCACTTCGTACTTGACTCCATATCTGAGAAGGAGTGGTTCAAGTTGCCTATTGCAGAAGTGTGTTCCTCCATCACTGATGAAAGCTGTAGGAACTCCAAATCTACTGAAGATATTCTTCCTCAAAAAGCTCATTACAACCTTGTTGTCATTTGTTGGAGTGGCTATGGCTTCTACCCACTTTGATACATGATCTACAGCCACCAATATATAACTGTTTGAGTAGGAGGATGGGAAAAGTCCCATAAAATCAATTCTCCACACGTCAAATAATTCTAACTCCATTATGAACCTCTGTGGCATCTCATTTCTCTTGGGTAGATTGCCAGCCCTTTGGCATTCATCACACCTTGACACCAAGTCCTTTGCATCTTTGAAAATGGTTGGCCAGTAGAACCCACATTATAGCACCTTGGCTGCAGTTCTTTCCCCACTAAAATGGCCTCTATATGCAGATCCATGACATTGCCAAAGCACTTCTTATCCTTCCTATACACCTTCTCAAGATTTCATCAGCACACTTTTTGAACAAATAGGGCTCATCTCAGATATAATGTTTAGCATCTTTGATTAGTTTTTTTCTCATGTGTTTGTTGATGTTGGTTGGTAGTTCCCCAATAGCCTTGAAGTTAGCTATGTCTGCAAACCAAGGGGCTTCTTGGATCATCATCAACTGCTCATCAGGGAAGCTCTCATTCACTGCAAACTGGTGTGCCTCCTCTTCTTCTTGTGGAATCCTTGAGAGGTCATCAGCTACTTTGTTTTCTGCTCCACTCCTATCTTTAATTTCAATGTCAAACTCTTGGAGTAGCAGGATCCATCTTATTAGTCTGGGCTTGGACTCTTGTTTGGTGAGCAAGTATTTGAGTGTTGCATGATTAGTGAATACAATTACTTTAGAGCCAATAAGATATGATCTAAATTTATCAAAAACAAAGACAATGGCAAGTAATTCCTTCTCTATAGTGGTATAGTTCCTTTGATTCTCATTAAGGACCTTGCTAGCATAGTAAATGAAATGCACCAATTTGTCCTTCCTTTGTCCTAAAATAGCACCCACAGCAAAATCTGATGCATCACACATCAACTCAAAAGGTAAATCCCAGCATGGTGGTGCTATGATAGGTGCAGAGGAGAGTTTGTTCTTAAGTTCTTCAAAGGCTAGCATGCATTCATTATCAAAAACAAAAGGTACATTAGAGACAAGTAGGTTGCTCAAAGGTTTGGTAACCTTGAAAAAGTCTCTAATGAACCTCCTATAGAAGCCAGCATGTCCGAGAAAATTTCTAATTGCTTTGACATTGCAAGGTAGGGGTAACTTTTCAATCACCTCCACCTTAGCCTTGTCCACCTCTATGCCCCTTTTTGAGATCTTATGACCAAGAACCACCCCCTCTGTAACCATGAAATGGCATTTCTCCCAATTCAAAACAAGGTTGGTCTCTTGGCATCTCTTTAGCACCAAGGCTAAGTGGTGTAAGCAATTAGAATATGAGTTACCAAATACAGAGAAGTCATCCATAAACACTTCAATGAATCTTTCACTCATGTCTGAAAATATGGAGAGCATGCACCTTTGGAATATTGCAGGTGCATTGCACAATCCAAAGGGCATTCTCCTATAAGCAAAGACACCATATGGACAAGTAAATGAAGTTTTCTCCTGGTCCTTGGGGTCTACAGAAAGCAATAGTATTTATGTCCGGCTAATCTCTCAAGCATCTGATCCATGAAAGGCAGAGGGAAGTGATCCTTCCTGGTGGCTTCATTAAGCTTCCTATAGTCAATGCACATGCGCCAGCCAGTCACTGTTCTTGTGGATATCAGCTCATTCTTCTCATTTGGTACTACAGTGACCCCTCCTTTTTTTGGCACTACTTGCACAGGACTTACCCAAGGGCTGCCTGAGATGGGGGTAAATCACCTCTGCTTGCCATAACTTCAACACTTCTTTTTGGACCACTTCATTCATGGTTGGATTCAGCCTTCTTTGTTGCTGTCTTGAGGGCTTAGCATCTTCTTCAAGTAGAATCTTGTGCATGCACACTGAAGGACTGATTCCTTTTAAGTCTGCAAGTGTTCAGCCTATAGCATCCTTGTGTTGTTTCAGCACTTAGATAAGCTCTTCTTCTTGCTCCTTACTCAAGCTTTAATTGATGATCATTGGATAAGTGTTGTTGTCACCCAAATATACATATTTCAGGCTTGGTGGTAAGGTCTTCAGCTCTAGTTTTGGTGCCTCCACTTCCTTGTTGTCCTCGTGGTTCAGCATGATTGAACTCTCTATGGTTTCTTATGGTAGTTCTCCACTTGATGCTTGTTGTTCTAACTCCATAGTTCCTTCACATTGTTCTTCTTCCAAAACCCCTTGAACTATCTATTCTATGGTGTCTACCATCATGCCTTCTCCTATGGATTCCTTGGGGTAACTCATTGCCTTAAAGACATTGAAGACCATCTTTTCTTCATGCAATCTCAAGACTAGTTCCCCTTTTTTCACATCAATGATGGCTCCAGCAGTAGCTAGGAATGGCCTTCCTAGGATGATTGATGTGTTAGCCTCTTCTTCCATATCCAACACAACAAAGTCAGGTGGAAAAATGAATTCTCCCACTTTCACCAACAAGTCTTCCACTACCCCATGTGAAAACTTGAATGTTCTGTCAGCCAATTGGAGTGCCATTCTTGTTGGCTTGGCTTCCTCAATCTTTATCATCTTCATCATGGTTAAGGACATGAGATTGATGCTAGCTCCCAAGTCTCACAAGGCTTTCTCAATATTGATATCCCCTATGATGCAGGGGATTTGGAAACTCCCTGGGTCTTTCATTTTCTGAGGGAGCTTCTTTTGTATGATGGCACTACACTCCTCAGTTAGCACTATGGTCTCCTTTTCTCCCTAGTTTCTTTTTCTTGTCAGGAGCTCCTTCAAAAATTTTGCATAGAGTCGCATTTGCTCCAATGCTTCAGCAAATGGTATGTTGATTTGGAGCTTCTTGAAGATCTCTAAGAATCTAGAGAACTAGCTATCATTCCCATCTTTCCTTAGCCTTTGTGGATATGGTGCCTTAGGCACATAAGGCTTCAAGATTGGCTTTGGTGAGGATGGGGCAGGGGCTTCTTCTTCTTCATTCTTGTTTTCAGGCTTTTCTGCAGCTCATTTTTCTTGGTGGCTCTAGCTTGCGGTTGCTTCTTCTACAACTTTTCTGCTTCTAAGTGTGATGGCCTTGCATTCCCCTCTTGGGTTGGCCATGATATCACTGAAAAATGTATGTGTAAACATAGGGATTTGCTTGGATAGAATCCCCACTTGTGCTTCCAATTTTGAAATAGCTGCGCCTTGATTCTTTAGATTCGATCTGTACTCTTCTTGGTTGGCATCTATCCTCCTGTCAGCTTGTGTTTGTCTCTCCAATAGAGTGGAAATAGCTCCTGTCAGCTGTGATGATAGTTGTGCTATTGCAGCCTCTACTCTCTCAAAGTTGCTCTTGATTTCACATGGTTGCATGGTTGAGGTTGATGTGTCTTGATAGCGGTTGTTGTGGGTTTGTTGATTGGAATGATATGATGTGTTTTGTGAATTGTGGTAGGGTCTGTTGTTGCTTGATTGATGGTTGGGGTTGTGATTGTGGTATTGATTGGCTTGATATGGCTTGTTATGGTGTTGGTTGTGGCTTTGTTGGTTCTCCCATCCAAAATTTGGGTGGTTCTTCCAACCTAGGTTGTATATCTTAGAGTTTGGATCATATGGTGGTCTAGAATTGTTCACATAGTTAGCTTGCTCCCATTCACCTTCAACTTCTGGTGTATCTCCTTCTTATTAAGGGGCTTGGGCTTGAATGGCTGAGACTTGATTACTCTCCATCTTCTTGGTCAAAGCTGCTAGTTGTGTAGGGATTAGTTTGTTTTGGGTCAGTAGGGCATCCATTGAATTGAGCTCCATTACTCCTCTCTTTTGAGTTCTATCTGAGGCATAGAAGTATTCATTCTCAGCCACAGTTTCAATGACATCTATAGCTTCTTCAATGGTTTTCTTCTTGTTGAGTGAGCCTCCTGAAGAATGATCTACTGCTTGCTTTGACTCATATTACAGCCCTTCATAGAAGATGTGTAGTTACACCCACTCATTGAACATATCCGGTGGGCATTTTCTTGTCAAATCTTTGAACCTCTCCCATGCCTCATAGAGTGTTTCACCATCTTGCTATCTGAAAGTTTGCACCTCAGCTCTTAGCCAATTGACTCTCTTGGGAGGGTAGAATCTTGCTAGAAATTTATTTACAACATCATCTCATGTGGTTAGGCTCTCCTTGGGAAATACTTCCAACCACTTTTCTGCCTTATCTCTGAGTGAGAAAGGGAACAAAAGTAGCTTGAAGGTGTCAGGGTGTACACCATTGAACTTTACAATATCATAGATCCTCAAGAATACAGTGAAATGTTGGTTTGGGTCCTCCTGGGCACCTCCTCCATATGAACAGTTGTTCTGGACAAGTGTGATGAGTTGAGGTTTCAACTCAAAATTGTTAGCATGGATTGTTGGCTTCAGAATGTTGCTGCCACAGTTTCCTGGATTCGGGTTGATGTAGGAGCCTAAGACTCTCCTCTCTTGCCCAACATGATTGCCAGCATCCTCTCCAATATTGTTATGCACTTCTTCCTCCATATTAGTTCTTAGATCCTCCTCCACTAGTTCATCTCTTACTATGCCTTTGCCTCTTGCTTCCCTCCTTAATCTAAGGAAGGTCCTCTCAGGTTCACTATCGAAGGAAGATGAAGTTTCTCCCCTTCTACCTGTCATACATTTAACAAACAGCAAGCAGAGGGCAAGTGAAGGAATCACTCTTGTTACGATTAGTGGTTAGCTTGGTTGATGCAATTAATCAAACAGTTAGAAGAATGGAAATATGAACAATGAATAACTAAGATACCAAATGTAAAAAAAAAAGAGAAATAGAATGGACAGTAAAATTAAAGAACTAAAATGAAAATAACGATGTAATTAAAATGCTTAATCTAGCTCTCCAATCAATTTAATCATTGTCAAATTCAAACCAATCCCCGGCAACAGCACCATAAAAGTTGATGAGTCAAATTCACTCCCCATAAAAATGTTGAATCCGTTCTTTTGGCAAGCACACCAAAATTATCATCAAGTAATAACCCACAGTGGAGTGGGATCGTATCCACAGAGATTGGTAGATTTGAAAAATTTTAATCAATTGATGAATTAGTCAAGCTAAGTAGAATAGAATATGATTGTAGAATTTTAAATGTGCAGAAATCTAAATGACTCAAAAGTAAATGAAAGCAGTAAATGGCAGAAATGGAAAGAGCAAGAATGTAAAGAGCAGGAACTTAAATGACTTAATTGTAAATGGGAATGGGGATTTGCAGAATATAAAAGAAAGCTATAAAGAAAGTGGAAGATAAGAATAGGGGAATTCATTGAGATCAGGAGATGTTGTCTCTTTGGATTAAATCCAGCTTATATCCTCTTCAATCATGCAACTCATTGACCTCTTGGCAATCATGATTGATTGAGCCCCAATCCCTTGGTGACTCAATCTCTTAGATCTTGATCAATAGCCAATTCCTTGGTCTAATTGCTCATAAAGAGAGATATGCTTGGTCCCTGATTATACCACACAACATCATAGGTCCAAGTAGAGGGAGAATTTTATGTCACCATATCCAAACACCAAAACCCAGACCCTACTCAAGTGTGAGAAGGGATTTCTAGCTTGGTTTCATGTTTTCTTTTCCAAGGTTCCCGTGAAACCCATTTTGCATTCAACCCCTTTTCCAAGGTGATTGAACAGTAACATTAAAACAAAATTCCTTCTAGAAAATCAAAGAGAAGATGAAAAGAAGAAGAAATTCACTATCATTAATCCATCAAGTACAACAGAGCTCCTTCTCTCAATGAGAAGGAATTTAGCTACTCATAGCTCAAAAAACAGTAAGAGATGGAAAAGTGAATCTAACTATTCTTCAACTAATAGCTCAACAGCTTAACCCCTTTTTCAGTACTTTCAGGGGGTATTTATACTACTCCTAGCACTTGCAAATAAAGGAATTACAAAAGTGAAAAGAAAAATACAATTTGGAGGGAAAAGAAACTCAATAAACGTGATCTCAAAGCTGGCGTGTGGTTGGCGCTTCAGTGGTGTGCCACGCCTGCTCTGAATCTGACTTGGCGTGCCACGCCCAGCTCTCAAGTGGCACGCCTTCCTTCATTGATCACCCTGGCGTGCCATGCCTTCGAGCCCAAGTGGCACGCCCAGGCCTTCTCCCTCTTCTTCTTGCTTCTGGAAAATTGAACTAGCGTGGCACGCCCAGGGTCTGGCGTGCCACGCCCATGCTATGTACTTGACCTATCTCTTTGGAAAGTTGAACTAACTTGGCATGCCCAGGATCTGGCGTGCCACGCCCATCACGTGCTTGGCTCCTTTGCTTGGCGTGCCACGCCCAGAACTCAAGTGGCACGCCCAGGTCTTCTCTTGGTAGATTGGTGATGATGGCATGCCACGCCTGAGATTCAAGTGGCATGCCTGGGTGGAAATTGGTAGCTGGCGTGCCACGCCCTCGATACCAAGTGGCACGCCCATATGGTTGGCCTCCTATCTCCCTCTCTGGAAAATTATACCAGCGTGCCACGCCCAGGGGTTGGCGTGCCACGCCCATCATTTTGCCTTGGTTCCAGTAGCTGGCGTGCCACGCCCAGCATCCAAGTGGCACGCCCAGGTGAGAATCTTGAGCTGGCGTGCCACACCTTCGACACCAAGTGGCACGCCCAGCCTTTGCTTTGGCCTTCTTTGTACCTTGGCATGCCACGCCTAGATGCTCAAGTGGCACACCCAAGTAAGGGTGGAAGCTTGGCGTGCCACGCCTTCGATCTCAAGTGGCACGCCCAACCTTTTTAACCTTCAACCTCTTCTCTGGAAACATGTACTAGTGCGCCACGCCATACTGCTCAAGTGGCACGCCCATTCATTTGTGGCCTTCTGAGCTTGGCGTGCCACGCCTAGCTTATCAAGTGGCACGCCCAAGTGATTTTTAAAGCTGGCGTGCCACGCCTTTGATACCAAGTGGCATGCCCATGGCTCAAGTGGTGGGTTAGGCGTGCCACGGCCAGCCTAGCGTGCTACGCCCCTTTGGTGGCCTTCATTGTTGTTCTCTGGAAATTTGTACTGGTGTGCCATGCCCATCTTCTGGCGTGCCACGCCCATGTAAATGCTTGGAGATCCCCTCTGGACTTCAGTACTGGCGTGCCACACCCAGCTCCTGGCGTGTGGTGTACAAAATTGTGATTTAAAAACTTGGTATGGCGAATTACTGATCTCAACACTTCTTCACAACTCCGATGCAACTAACCAGCAAGTGCACTGGGTCGTCCAAGTAATACCTTACGTGAGTAAGGGTCGATCCCACGGAGACTGTCGGCTTGAAGCAAGCTATGGTCATCTTGTAAATCTCAGTCAGGCGGATTAAATTGGTTATGAGGTTTTGATAATTAAAATATAAATAAAACATAAAATAGGATAGAGATACTTATGTAGTTCATTGGTGGGAATTTCAGATAAGCGTATGGAGATGCTTTGTTGCTTCTAAACCTCTGCTTTCCTACTGCCTTCTTCCAACCATGCGTTACCTCCTTCCATGGCAAGCTGTATGATCCTCTCGGATGAAAACAAATCCATATGCGCTGTCACCGCACGGCTAATCATCTGTCGGTTCCCGCTAGTGTCGGAATAGGACCATTGTCCTTTTGCACACTGTCACTTGCGCCCCACATTCGCAGGTTTGAAGTTCTTTACAGTCATCCCTTCCCAGATCCTACTCGGAATACCACAGATAAGGTTTAGACTTTTCGGATCCCGGATCCTACTCGGAATACCACAGACAAGGTTTAGACTTTCCGGATCCTAGGAATGCTGCCAATGGTTCTAGCCTATACCACGAGGGTTAATCTCAGATTCAGATGCTCTGTTGTCAGGAGTGACAATGTGAATTGTTGATTAGAAATCCAAGAGAATATACTCCAGCTGTCGTCCAATGACTACGTTGAACATCATGTAGACCGCTTTGTGGTTGTCAGGCATGCGATCTTGGCTAAGCGAGTAACGAAGATTGGGTGATTGTCACAGGTCACCCCTTCATTCTGACTTAACTGAATTAAGAACAAGAGTATATCTTGGAGAAGAAGTGGGCGTGAATTGAATAGAAAAATAGTAGTAATTGCATTGATTCATGAAGAACAGCAGAGCTCCACACCTTAATCTATGGGGTGTAGAAACTCCACCGTAGAAAATACATAAGTAAAAAAGCTCTAGGCATGGCCGTGAGGCCAGCCTCCATGGAGGTCTCAAAGTGTAAAAGTTACATCATATGGTCCAAGACGTAAAATAAATCTCTAAGAGTAGTTTCTATACTAAACTAGTTACTAGGGTTTATAGAAAATGAGTAACTAAGTGCAGATAGTGCAGAAATCCACTTCCGGAGCCCACTTGGTGTGTGCTTGGGCTGAGTATTGAAGCTTTTCCGTGCTTAGGCTGTTCCTGGAGTTAAACGCCAGCTTTAGTGCTAGTTTGGGCGTTTAACTCCAATTTTGGTGCCAGTTTGGGCGTTTTACACCAGAATTCCTTGGGCTGACTTTGAACACTAGTTTGGGCCATCAAATCTCTAGTAAAGTATAGACTATTATATATTGCGGGAAAGCCCAGGATGTCTACTTTCCAACGCAATTGAGAGCATGCCAATTGGGCTTCTTTAGCTCTTTAAAATCCACTTCGAGTGTAGGGAGGTCAGAATCCAATAGCATTTGCAGTCCTTTTTCAGCCTCTGAATCAGATTTTTGCTCAAGTCCCTCAATTTCAGCCAAAAAATACCTGAAATTACAGAAAAACACACAAACTCATAGTAAAGTCTAGAAATGTGATTTTTGAATAAAACTAATAAAAATATAATAAAAACTAACTAAAACACACTAAAAACTATGTAAAAATAATGCCAAAAAGGGTATAAATTATCCGCTCATCACAACACCAAACTTAAATTGTTGCTTGTCCCCAAGCAACTAAAAACAAAATAGGATAAAAAGAAGATAATATACAATGAATTTTAAAAATATCAATGAAGATTAGTCTCAATTAGATTAGCAGGACTTGTAGCTTTTTGCTTCTGAACAGTTTTGGTATCTCACTTTATCCTTTGAAGTTCAAAATGATTGGCATCTATAGAAACTCAGAATTAAGATAGTGTTATTGATTCTCCTAGTTCAGTATGTTGATTATTGAACACAGCTAGTTTTATGAGTCTTGGACGTGAACCTTAGCATTTTGTTTTCCAGTATTTCCACCGGATACATAAATGCCACAGACACATAACCGGGTGAACCTTTTCAGATTGTGACTCAGCTTTGCTAGAGTCCCCAATTAGAGGTGTCCAGAGCTCTTAAGCACACTCTTTTTGCTTTGGACCATGACTTTAACCGCTCAGTCTCAAGCTTTTCACTTGACACCTTCACGCCACAAGCACATGGTTAGGGACAGCTTGGTTTAACCGCTTAGGCCAGGATTTTATTCCTTTGGGCCCTCCTATCCATTAATGCTCAAAGCCTTGGATCCTTTTTACCCTTGCCTTTTGGTTTAAAGGGTTATTGGCTTTTTGCTCTTGCCTCTTGGTTTAAAAAGCTATTGGCTTTTTCTTCTTGCTTTTTCTTTTTCTTTCTTTTTTCTTTATTTTTTTCGCCATTTTTTTCGCAAGCTTTGCTTTTTCACTACTTTTTCTTGCTTCAAGAATCAATTTTATGATTTTTCAGATGGTCAATAACATTTCTCTTTTTTCATTATTCTTTCAAGAGCCAACAATTTTAACATTCATAAACAACAATATAAAAAATATGCACTGTTCAAGCATTCATTCAGAAAACAAAAAGTATTGCCACCACATCAAAATAATTAAGCTAACTTCAAGATAGAATTTGAAATCATGCACTTCTTGTTCTTTTGCAATTAAAAACATTTTTCATTTAAGAAAGGTGATGGATTCATGGAATCATTCATAGCTTTAAGACATAGACGCTAGACACTAATGATCATGTAATGAAGACACAAACATAGATAAAACATAAAGCATAGAAATCGAAAAACAGAAAAATAAGAACAAGAAAATTAAAGAACGGGTCCACCTTAGTGATGGCGGCTAGTTCTTCCTCTTGAATTTGGAACATTGTTTTTGAGCCAAAGAACACACAACCTGTGAGATTGAGCTTATTTACATGGTTACATTATTTAACCATAAATTTTTTCCTGTGTGTTTCCTTCTCTATGATTGTAATCTATATTTTGTTCTAATCTATATGTCCATTATTTAGTGTATTTACATGCTTACATATGATTGAGGCCATTGTTTGATTTTAGCTCACTTATCCCAAATAAGCCTACCCTTTAAATCACCCTTATCAGCCACTTTGAGCCTTTTAATCCCCATTTGTTCTATATTTTACCACATCACTAGCCTTAAGCGGAAAATAAATTAAGTATCCCAATTGAATCTTTAGTTAGCTTAAGATAGAGATTGTGTATCAAATAAGTGTGGAAAAATTGTGGGAACATGGGTTGATAAGGGAATGTATCATGTTTTTAATTTATTTGAATATGGGAAATTTGGGAACCTACTCATAAAAAACCAAAATAGAAAAATAATGAAAAATCCATGTGCATTGATAAGTTATGTTTGCTTTTATGACTCAAAAAAAAGAGAAAAAGAAAAAGAGAAAAAAAAAATATATATATATATATAAGGGGACAAAACTACCCCAATGTTAAGTTAATAAAAGATCAATGCA
>NC_029789.2:63209046-63212268 GCF_000816755.2 Arachis ipaensis | reverse complement strand
CATATACGTGAGATCAGAGAGTTCACATATCCCATTAGTGAGATGAGAAGAGATCAGTACGAAAGATTTTAAACAAGAAGTGGATTGGTTAGTTGTTATAAATTATATGGTTACGTTTGTAGTACTCCAGAAAAGTTCCAACATTACCCCGAACTACCAGTGAGGGTTCAATGCTTGATTCTATGTTCCCTGCTTTCATAAGCTATCTTCTTACAAGTTTACTTGTCTTTTATTGTATAATTTGAATTAGTGAAATCTGATTTATGTTTGTCTTGAAGAACTTATTTACTTTTAACCAAGTAGGTAGAAACATTTTGCATGTAGTTGCATTCATATAGATAGGTTGCATTTCATACATTCTACCATTTCTCTTCATCTTTTTAGCTTCTCTTGAGCTTAGCATGAGGACATGCTAGTGTTTAAATGTGAGGAGGTTGATAAACCACTATTTTATGGTTTATCTTGTGCTCAATTGAGTGGATTTTATCAACTCTTTATCCACCTATTCATACTATTTGCATGGTTTTACAACTCCTTCCTGATTTTGTGCTATGATTGAAAACATGCTTCTTTGATCTTATATTTGCTTATTATTAATCTTCTCTAATTACCATTAGATGCCTTGATATGTGTGTTAAGTGCTTTCAGAGATTATAGGGCAGGAATGGCTTGGAGGATGAAAAAGAAGCATGCAAAAGTGGAAGGAGTACAAGAAGTTGAAGAAATTGCAAAGCTGTCAGCCTGACCTCTTCGCATTCAAACAGTCATAACTTGAGCTACAGAGATCCAAACGACGCAGTTCTAGTTGCGTTGAAAAGCTAACGTCCGGGACTTCAATTTGATATGTAATATGCCATAGTTGCCCTGACGCTAGGCGACCCGACTGCGTGCTCCATGCGGACGCGTCGCAGTGACAAAAATTCAGCATGTTGAATTCGCAGCCAGCGAATTCTGGGTTATTTCTGACCCAGTTCTCGACCCAGAAAACACATATTAGAGGCTATAAAGTGGAAGAATGCATCCATTCATAAAAAAATGGTCTCATATTTACAATTTTAAGATTTAGATGTAGTTTTTAGAGAGAGAGGTTCCCTCCTCTCTCTTAGGATTAGGATTTAGGATTTCTCTTAGTTTTAGGAGCGACTCTCAATCACAGGTTCTTTATTTTTATTTATTTTCCCAATTTAATTTATGAACTTTTCCATGTTATGATTTGAATATTTTATTTAATATAATTTGAGGTGTTTCAGACTTATGATTGCTCTCCTTAATTTATTAATGCTCTGTGTTTATCCAAGTTATTTTCATTCAAGTAGACTTTCTTCCCTTTTGGCTTTGGTTGAATCATTGGAAACACTTGAGTTATCAAACTCATTGTTGATTGAAAATTGGAATTCTTCAAGAATTAATTCGAGTTCCAATAACTCTAGCCTTTCCCAAGAAAAGACTAGGACCTGAGGAATAAAAATTAATTCATCCACTTAACTTACCTTCATTTTGGGAACCTACTCATAAAAAACCAAAATAGAAAAATAATGAAAAATCCATGTGCATTGATAAGTTATGTTTGCTTTTATGACTCAAAAAAAAGAGAAAAAGAAAAAGAGAAAAAAAAAATATATATATATATATAAGGGGACAAAACTACTGCTCCCTAATTTCTAAAACCCCTAATTTACAAACTCATAACCAATAATAAGAACATACCTCCCTGCAATTCCTTGAGAAGACGACCCGAGGTTTAAATACTCGGTTATCAATTTTAAAAGGGGTTTGTTACTTGTGACAACCAAAACGTTTCTATGAAAGGACTTTTGAAGGTTTAAAAACTATACTTGCAACGAGGATTTATCCGCAAATTTCTAGACCACGCAAATTTTTGAACCGCGTCGCCTAACCTCATTGCGCACCACGCGACCGCGTCACCCACACGACCGCGTCGCCAGCGTCGCACAACCTATCCAGATTAGTGCCAATTTTCTTATCTTTTCTTCTCCGAATCCTTATTCTTCTTATCTTTTCTTACTTCTTTTTTCTTCCTTTCTTATTTTCTCTCACTTCCATTCTATTTTATTTAATTTATTTGCATACTTTCATTCATTGCATATTTTTATTTTTCTAAAATTATTATTGGTGTTCAAATGTTCTTATTCAACTGTTACATCTTTTCTGGTATTTTCTTGGTGCTTAATGACTTGTTTAATTCTGATTGAGTAATATTATTTAAATCAATGCCAATCTTTTATATCTGTATTACTTTTGCATTAACATGAATTTATATTATCTCTCCTTCCCCACTCGCTTCCCCATTGTTGTACATTTTGTACCACTGGCATGCCATGGCTTCTATTGTTTTCTCACTTACATGTTGTAGCTACCATGGAATTGAGATCCTTATTATTTGGCATTAACTCATCCATACTGTATTTATTTTCCTATCTTTATTTCTGGGTTACTCTTCTTCCCTTTTTCTTTCAGGATGGCCACCCGGAAGAGAACCGGAAGACGTTTACATGGGGAGACAGGCAAGTCAATCTGCACAATCTATAGAGAAAAGTATCAGTTAAAGCCACCCGTCCACTTGCACATCTTAGCATGCACCGAGGACGGTGCAATCTTTAAGTGTGGGGAGGTCGATACCGATCTCCATGGGTTAGTATTTTCTTATCAACACCAATATTTTATTTTCCTTGTTAATTGTTGCATTTGCATGTTTGATTGCATATTTATTTGATTTTGTGCATTTAGTTACTACTTGGTTAAAGTAATAAATTTCTTTTTAATGACCCTATTTTTGAAAAATTTTCACTAATTTAAAATCAAAACTTTTGTGTTAAACTTATCAGAAGTTGTATTTGGAACATGGTTTTTGAGCCAAAGAACACACAACCTGTTAGATTTTGAGCTTATTTACATGGTTACATTATTTAACCATAAATTTTTTCCTGTGTGTTTCCTTCTCTATGATTGTAATCTATATTTTGTTCCAATCTATATGTCCATTATTTAGCGTATTTACATGCTTGCATATGATTGAGGCCATTGTTTGATTTTAGCTCACTTATCCCAAATAAGCCTACCCTTTAAATCACCCTTGTCAGCCACTTTGAGCCTTTTAATCCCCATTTGTTCTATATTTTACCACATCACTAGCCTTAAGCGGAAAACAAATTAATTATCCCAATTGAATCTTTGGTTAGCTTAAGATAGAGATTTGGTATC
>NC_029789.2:63190067-63208831 GCF_000816755.2 Arachis ipaensis | reverse complement strand
ACCAAGTAGGTAGAAGCATGTAGCATGTAGTTGCATTCATATAGATAGGTTGCATTTCATACATTCTACCATTCCTCTTCATCTTTTTAGCTTCTCTTGAGCTTAGCATGAGGACATGCTAGTGTTTAAGTGTGGGGAGGTTGATAAACCACTATTTTATCGTTTATCTTGTTCTCAATTGAGTGGATTTTATCAACTCTTTATCCACTTATTCATACTATTTGCATGGTTTTACAACTCCTTCCTGATTTTGTGCTATGATTGAAAACATGCTTCTTTGATCTTATATTTGCTTATTATTAATCCTCTCTTATTACCATTAGATGCCTTGATATGTGTGTTAAGTGCTTTCAGAGATTATAGGACAGGAATGGCTTGGAGGATGGAAAAGAAGCATGCAAAAGTGGAAGGAGTACAAGAAGTTGAAGAAACTGCAAAGCTGTCAGCTTGACCTCTTCGCATTCAAACAGTCATAACTTGAGCTACAGAGGTCCAAACGACGCGGTTCCAGTTGCGTTGGAAAGCTAACGTCCGGGACTTCGATTTGATTTATAATATGCCATAGTTGCCCTGACGCTAGACGACGCGACCGCGTGCTCCATGCGGACGCGTCGCAGTGACAGAAATTCAGCATGTTGAATTTGCAACCAGCGAATTCTGGGTTGTTTCTGACCCAGTTCTCGGCCCAGAAAGTACAGATTAGAGGCTATAAAGTGGAGGAATGCATCCATTCATAAAAAACTACTCTCATATTCACAATTTTAGGAGTAGATGTAGTTTTTAGAGAGAGAGGTTCTTTCCTCTCTCTTAGGATTAGGATTTAGGATTTCTTAGTTTTAGGAGTGACTCTCAATCTCAGGTTCAATGTTCTTTTTATTATTTTCCCAATTTTATTTATGAATTCTTCTATGTTACAGATTACTCTTTGAATTAATGTTATTTGAGGTATTTCAGTTATTATTGCTTTCTTTTATTTACATGATTATTGCTTCCCATCTGAAGGCATTTTTATTCCAGTAGATTTACTTTTTTTTTCCTTTTGGTTTTGGTTAAGAAATCAGTAACTCAGGAGTTATCCAATTCAACAGCATAATTGATAATTGTTATCTTTTCAATTGAATTGAACTTCAATAATCCCAATCTTTTCTTAGGAAATAAATAGGATTCGAAGATCAAACCAATTTGTTCCTTGACCTTCCTTTGCTTTAGTAAAGGTTAACAAAGTGGAATTAAGACTCAATTTTCATCATCATTGATAAGGCTAGCTAGGATAGGACCTCCAATTTCTTATACCTTGTCAAGAGATTTTATTATTATTATTTTATTTTACTTGTCATATAACATATTCCCTCCTTACTTCCAAAACCCCAATTTACAAACTCATAACCAATAATAAAAACATACCTCCCTGCAATTCATTGAGAAGACGACCCGAGGTTTAAATACTCAGTTATCAATTTTAAAGGGGTTTTTTACTTGTGACAACCAAAACGTTTGTATGAAAGGACTTTTGAAGGTTTAGAAACTATACTTACAACGAGAATTTATCCGCAAATTTCTAGACCACGCAAAAGTTCCTCTCATCAAAGTCCTCATTCAATTGAAGGACTAACTCTCCCCTGTCCACATCAATCATAGCTCTTGCTGTGGCTAGGAAGGGTCTTCCAAGGATGATGGATTCATCCTCATCCTTCCCAGTGTCTAGGATTATGAAATCAGCAGGGATGCAAAAGCCTTCAACCTTCACCAAGACATCCTCTACAAGTCCATAAGCCTGTTTCCTTGAATTGTCTGCCATCTCTAGTGAGATTCTTGCAGCTTGCACCTCAAAGATCCCTAGTTTCTCCATTACAAAGAGGGGCATGAGGTTTATCCCTGACCTCAGGTCACACAGAGCCTTCTCAAAGGTCATAGTGCCTGTGGTACAAGGTATTAAGAACTTTTCAGGATCCTATTTCTTCTGAGGTAATTTCAGTTGAACCAGATCACTTAGTATATTGATGAGCAATGGAGGTTCATCCTCCCAAGTCTCATTACCAAATAGCTTGCCATTTAGCTTCATGATTGCTCCTAGATACTAAGCAACTTGCTCTTCAATAATATCTTCATTCTCTTCAGAGGATGAATACTCATCAGAGCTCATGAATGGCAACAGTAAGTTCAGTGGAATCTCAATGGTCTTTGTATGAGTCTCAGATTCCTTTGGTTCCTCATTAGGGAACTCCTTGGTGGCCAGTGGACGTCCATTGAGGTCTTCCTCACTGGAAATCACTGCCTTTTCCTCCTCTCCGGGTTCGGCCGTGTGGGGTATATTGATGGCCTTGGACTCTCTTTTTGGATTCTCTTCAGTATTGCTTGGGAGAGTACTTGGAGGGAGTTCATTAACTCTTTTACTCAGCTGACCCACTTGTGCCTCCAAATATCTAATGGAGGACCTTGTTTCAGTCATGAAACTTTGAGTGGTCTTACTTAGATCAGAGATTATGGTTGCTAAATCAGAGATGCTCTGCTTAGAATTTTCTGTCTGTTGCTGAGAAGATGATGGAAAAGGTTTGCTATTGCCAAACCTGTTTCTTCCACCATTATTATTATTGAAGCCTTGATTAGGCTTCTGTTGTTCCTTCCATGAGAGATTAGGATTATTCCTCCATGAAGGATTGTAAGTGTTTCCATAGGATTCTCCCATGTAATTCACTTCTTCCATTCCAGGATTCTCAGGGTCATAAGCTTCCCCTTTAGAGGAGGATTCCTTAGTACTGCCGGATGCAACTTGCATTCCAGTCAGACTCTGAGAAATCATATTGACTTGCTGAGTCAATATTTTATTCTGAGCCAATGTGGCATTCAGAGTATCAACCTCAAGAACTCCTTTCTTCTGAGTTGTCCCATTATTCATAGGATTCCTTTCAGAAGTGTACATGAACTGGTTATTCACAACCATTTCAATGAATTCCTGGGCTTCTTCAGGCATCTTCTTCAGATGAAGAGATCTACCAGCAGAGTTGTCCAATGACAACTTGGATAATTCAGATAGACCATCATAGAATATACATAAGATGCTCCATTCTGAAAGCATGCCAGAAGGACACCTTCTGATCAGTTGCTTGTATCTTTCCCAAGCTTCATAGAAGGATTCACCTTCCTTTTGTCTGAAGGTTTGTACTTCTACTCTAAGCTTACTCAATTTTTGAGGTGGAAAAAATTTGACCAAGAAAGCATTGACTAACTTTTCCCAAGAGTTCAGGCTTTCTTTAGGTTGTGAGTCCAACCATGTCCTAGCTCTGTCTCTTATAGCAAAAGGAAAAAGCATAAGTCTGTAGACCTCGGGATTAACCCCATTGGTCTTAATAGTGTCACAGATTTGCAAGAATTCAGCTAAGAACTGATGAGGATCTTCCAATGGAAGTCCATGAAACTTGCAATTCTGCTGCATTAGAGAAACTAATTGAGGCTTAAGCTCAAAGTTGTTTGCTCCAATTGCAGGAATTGAGATGTTTCTTCCATAGAAGTCAGAAGAGGGTGCAACAAAGTCACCAAGCATCTTCCTTGCATCTCCACCATTGTTGTTGGGTTCGGCCATGTCTTCTTCTTTTTTGAAAAGTTCTGTAAGGTTTTCTCCAGAGAGTTGTGCTTTAGCTTTCCTTAGCTTTCTCTTTAGAGTCCTTTCAGGTTCAGGATCAGCTTCAACAAGAATGTTCTTATCCTTGTTCCTGCTCATATGAAAAAGAAGAGAACAGAGAAAGAAGAGGAATCCTCTATGTCACAGTATAGAGATTTCTTTATGTGAGTAAAAGAAGAGAGGAATAGAAGAATGATGTAGAGAGAAGAGATGAAGAATTCGAACACAAAGAGGGAGAGAGGGTTCGAATTATAAGAAGAAGAGAAGTGTTAGTAAATAAATAAAATAAATCGAAAGAGATGAGAGAGAGAATTTTCGAAAATAATTAAAAATATTTTTGTTTTTATTTTAATTATTAGTTAGAATTCGAAATTAGAGAAATAAGTAGAATAAAATTAAAATTTAAAACAATTAGTTAATTAAAAAGAATTTTGAACAAGAAGTTAATGATTTTCGAAAATTAGAGAGAGGAAAATAGTTAGATGGTTTTGAAAAAAATAAGAATTTTAAAATCAAACCAAAAGTTAAGTAGTTAATTGAAAAAGATTTGAAAATCAAATTTTTGAAAAGATAAGAAGTTAGAAAAGATTTTGAAATTGATTTTGAAAAAGATATGATTGAAATTTATTTTGAAAAAGATTTGAAAAGAAAATTAAAAAGATTTGATTTTTGAAATTAAAGTTGATTACTTGACTAACAAGAAACTAAAAGATATGATTCTTAGAGTTTAAAGATTGAACTTTCTTAATAGGCAAGTAATAACTTGAAATTTTTTACTCAAAACATTAAATGTTAATAAGATTTTCGAAAATATGAAGTAAGAATAAGAAAAATATTTTGAAAATCAATTTTAAAAATTTTCTAAAATATGTAGAAAAAAATGAAAAAGATTTGATTTTTGAAAAAGTTTTGAAAAGATAGGATTTTTAAATTGAAATTTTGACTTGACTCATAAGAAACAACTGAATTTTAAAAATCTTTGACTAAGTCAATCCAAAATTTTGAAATTTATGAGGAAAATAAGGGAAAGATATTTTTTTATTTTTAAATTTTTAATGAGGAGAGAGAAAAATAACTAAATGACACATGACATAAAAATTATGAATCAAAACAACTAATGCATGCAAGAACACTTTGAATGTCAAGATGAACATCAAGAACTCTATGAAGATCATGATGAAAATCAAGAACATGTTTTTGAAAGGTTTTAAGAAAAGAAAAACATGCAAGACACCAAACTTAAAAATTTTTAAACTTTAGACACTAAGAATTCAAAAATGCATATGAAAAACAAGAAAAGACACAAAACAAGAAAAATCAAAAGATTAAACAAAGAAAATCATCAAGAACAACTTAAAGATCATGAAGAACACATGCATGAATTTTTTCAAAAATTTAAAGAAAATTAAAAAGATGCAATTGACCCCAAACTTAGAAATTGACACTAAACTCGAACAAGAAACACAAAATATTTTTGGTTTTTATGATTTTATAAAAAAAAAAATTGGTATTTTTTCGAAGATTATTTTAGAAAAACAAAAAAGAAGAAAAATTTTTTGAAAACTTTTTGAAAATAAAATAAAGGTTGAAACAAGAAGAAAATTACCTAATCTAAGCAACAAGATGAACCGTCAGTTGTCCAAACTCGAACAATCCCCAGCAACGGCGCCAAAAACCTGGTACACGAAATTGTGATTTAAAAACTTGGTATGGCGAATTAGTGATCTCAACACTTCTTCACAACTCCGATGCAACTAACCAGCAAGTGCACTAGGTCGTCCAAGTAATACCTTACGTGAGTAAGGGTCAATCCCACAGAGACTGTCGGCTTGAAGCAAGCTATGGTCATCTTGTAAATTTCACTCAGGCGGATTAAATTGGTTATGAGATTTTGATAATTAAAATATAAATAAACATAAAATAGGATAGAGATACTTATGTAGTTCATTGGTGGGAATTTCAGATAAGCGTATGGAGATGCTTTCTTGCTTTTGAACCTCTGCTTTCCTACTGCCTTCTTCCAACCATGCGTTACCTCCTTCCATGGCAAGCTGTATGATCCTCTCGGATGAAAAAAAATCCATATGCGCTATCACCGCACGGCTAATCATCTGTCGATTCCCGCTAGCGTCGAAATAGGACCATTGTCCTTTTGCACACTGTCACTTGCGCCCCACATTCACAGGTTTGAAGCTCCTTACAGTCATCCCTTCCCAGATCCTACTCGGAATACCACAGACAAGGTTTAGACTTTCCGGATCCCAGGAATGCTGCCAATGGTTCTATCCTATACCACGAGGGTTAATCTCAGATTCAGATGCTCTCTTGTCAGGAGAGACGATGTGAATCGTTGATTAGAAACCCAAGAGAATATACTCCGGCTGTCATCCAATGACTACGTTGAACATCATGTAGACCGCTTTGTGGTTGTCAGGCACGCGATCTTGCCTAAGCGAGTAACGAAGATTGGGTGTTGTCACGGGTCACCCCTTCATTCTGACTTAACTGAATTAAGAACAAGAGTATATCTTGGAGAAGAAGTAGGCGTGAATTGAATAGAAAAATAGTAGTAATTGCATTGATTCATGAAGAACAGCAGAGCTCTACACCTTAATCTATGGGGTGTAGAAATCCCTAAGTTAGTTGACCTGTATAAGGATTTGTTTATCTGTTTTATAAGCTTGAATATTGTGATTGATGTGAAGATCTAAGATTGTCTCTGGTGTCCTGGAGTCTTATATCTTACATTACTGGGCACTGTTACCATATTGAGAACTTCTGGTTCTCATACCATATTCTGTTATTTTTCAGATGCAGGTCGTAACCCACCTCGGTGAGTTGCGTGATGGTGACAGAGTGGAGTATCTTTTTCATATTTTGGAGTATTTTGGATATTTTGTTTACTACTCTCACTTTTGTATTTTAATTTCCTTAGAGGCTAACTTTGAGAGAGATGATGTATATGCTGTTTTAGCTTTCACAACTCTGTATGTCAGTATATAACTTTTCAGACTAAACTCCGCGGACTGCGGCTAGTACTTTATGACTGTTATACTCATATATATACATATACCTTGTTATTTTGTATCTATACCTTGTACCTTTATACTTTTAGCTTTGTCTGAACGTTTTGCGCTTTTAAAACTCTGTTTTGAGCTTATTTCTTCATCGGGCTTCTAGTGTTACTATCTCTTTCTATATGTATTATTGTGTATGTCTTAAAATTGTCGTGACCTTTGATTATCCTTTGCTTTACAGCATGAGGTAAGGCTTAGGGTAATTAGGGTGTTACATGTATCCAGTGTATCTAGCTCCATCACTCCTCTTTTTGTTGTTCTCTCAGTGGAGTACATGTAGTGATTGTTAACAACTGTTTTTATTAACTCTAGGACTTCTTCAGGTATCTTCCAATGCAAGGAATCTCCTGCTGACGAGTTGATCAAGATCCTAGAGGCATGGGATAAAAGGTCTGATGTTTTAGCCACTCAAAAAATGTATAATGAGGGCATTTTCTCAGCATCTCTTTATATCTTTCTAAAGCTTTATATAGTAATTCTCCATCCTTCTAGGTAAAAGCATGAATACCATTCCTTGGCTATGCCAACTTTTGTGATGAAAATTATTTGGTTAGAAATTTGTTAACCAAATTATCCTACATTGATATACTATCTAAGGGTTGATCTTGTAGCCATTGTTTAGCTCTATCTCTTAGAGAGAACAGAAACAACCTCAATCTTATGGCTTCTAGGGGGACTCCATTACTCTTAACTGTGTCACATATATGTAAAAAAGCTAGCTATGTGCACATTTGGATCTTCTTGAGGATTACCACTGAATTGATCCTACTGTGCCAATTGGATGAATGAAGGCTTAAACTCAAAATTATTAGCTTGGATGCTAGGTCTTATTATGTTGCTACCACAACTATCAGTGGTGGGTGTGGTGAAGTCTCCAAGGGTCCTTCTTGTATTGTTTAGTTCCTCTGCTATTCGCTCTTCCTCTTCTCTCTTGGTTCTTGAGTTAGCTCTATTTCGGGATCGTACTGGAGAGTGTGGGATCTTTTGTGTCTTGCATGCCCAGAGAAACAAATCAAAGGAACATGTGGTATATAAAGAGAGAAAAAGGAGAAAGAAATAGGAAAGGATTTTTGAGAAGCAAAACAAAAAAAAAAAGAAAAAGTGAAGGAAAATAGAAAAAGAAGTTTTAAAAACTAGAGCGTCAAAAGAAGAAATTAAATAAAAGCAAAAGGATTTAATTTAGCAATTCAACTAAATATTTGTTGTCGAGCTCAATTAATCCCCGACAACAGTGCCAAAAAATTGATGAGAGAAAATTGAATGTGCGTTCGGATACTGGCAAGTGCACTAGATCATTCAAGTAATATCATGGTGAGTGGATATCGTTTCTACGAGGATTAAGGGATTGAGCAAGCAAAAGTTAGAGATTAAATTGCTAATTAAATCAATTAAACCTGGATTATTGAAAGTTGGAACCGTGTCTTGCTTGGAATTTTGAATAAATCTTGAATGTCTGATGCTTGTGGAGACAGTAATGAACGTGTACTTGATTGAGAGAAAGCAGTGATTGAGAACGTTAAAGATTTCAAAGATCTTTATTTTCCATAAAGGTTAATCCGTTTGATTATCTATTTTAATGCATGCAAATATCTTTTCACGAAAAATCATATATAATTGAATTCCAATTCCTTAGCAATTAAATTTCTCTTTACTTAACTAATCCAATTCCTTGGTCAACCAATTAAGAAAAGAGGTTTAACACAATTCTTATTTAAATTTAAATAATAATAAAAAAGTAGTTCTAGTTCAAATTATATGTCACATATTCAAAACTAGTCCTAAACAGTTGAGAATTATGAGAACAAAAAAGTCACACACTCTTTAAAATACTATTCCTAGTCAGTTTAAAAAGTATGAGAAAGTGTTTTTAAGCTAATTCTGATATTAAATTTTTCAAAGTAATAACAGAATTTAAAACAGGATGAGAATATTTTCCAATACTTCTAACATTTAAAGAATAAAGAAGTAAAACTTAATCTTGAAAACAGATCGATGCATACTTTAACAAAAAATAAAACACTTAGATTAATAAATCCATGAAAAAGTAAACAGAGCTCCTAACCCTTGGTGCACGAAAATTAACTCTGCACAACTAAACCAACAAGTGCACTGGGTCGTCCAAGTAATACCTGAGGTGAGTCAGGGTTGATCCTACGAGGATTGTTATTTTGAAGCAAGCTATGGACACCTTATAGATCTTAGTCAGGCGGTTAGAAAAGATAGTTTGTTGAGATAAACGCATAAAATATAAATAGGAATGAAATTACTTAATTTGAGTGAAACCAATGATAAGAGAATGGTTGAGGCTTCGGAGATGCTTCATTATTCTGGATCAACCTTTCCTACTATCTTTCTCCAACTGTGAGTGATTCCTTCTATGGCAGGCTGTAAGTGATCAACCCCTTGATGCTCCTACTCAAAACGCCATAGACAAGGTCGAATCTTTCGGATCAGAGAATGTTGTGCCTTTGGTTCTAGCCTCTACCATGAAGACCCTAATCTCCCCATACCTCGGCTGAACTGGTGTCTCGAGAAGTCCCCAACGAAGACGTGGATTAGCCGTCTAAGAGATGTATAATCAAGCTGGTGGTTTAGTGATCTCTGGTTAGGACTGATAAACCACTATTTTACGGTTTATTTTGTATTGAACTGAGTTGATTTTTATCAATTATTCATACACTTATTCATATAATTTGCATGTTTTACATTTTCCTTCCTAATTTTGTGCTATGATTGAAAACATACTTCTTTGGCGTTAAATTTGCTATTTTTTAATCTTCTTTTACAACCATCGATGTCGTGATATGTTTGTTAAGTATTTTTAGGTTTTATAGGGTAGGAATGGCATAGAGGATAGAAAGGAATCATGCAAAAGTGGAAGGAACACAAAAAATTGGGAATTTCAGAAGCTGGTAGCGATGCGTACGCATGGACGACGCATACGCGTGATGAGCGTCACGTGCCTCAGTAAAGCGGGCGATTTCTGGGTTGCTGTTGACCCAGTTTCAGGCCCAAAAGTACATATTAGAGGCTACAGAGTAGAGCAAGAAGGGGGAATCAATTCACTTTCATTGACACAACTTTAAGTTTAGATGTAGGTTTCTTGAGAGAGAGGCTCTCTCCTCTCTCTAGGTTTTAGGGTTTTTAGCCTTGTTCCTTCTCAAATTCAGATTTCTACCTTACTTTAATTTAGTTTTCTTCTAATTTTATTTGTTCTAGTACTTTAGTTGTCTACTTCTATCATTGATCCCTTTTATGTTTCTAATTTAGTTTATGAATTCTTCTTGTTCCCTTTAATCTATATTAATGCAAGTTATGTTTTCATGTTTATGATTGCTTCTTTTTTCATTTGTTATTATTGATTCCTTGCAATTTTTGGTCTTAGATTTTACCTTCTCTTATTACTTTTCTATGCTTTTATTTTGTGCCTTCCAAGTGTTTGATAAAATGCTTGGGTGGACTTTAATTTAGATTTTTATGTTCTTGAATTGGATTGATTATTTAGAGACTCTTGAGCGATCAAAAGTCTTTTGTTGATTGGTGATTGAAGATTGCCGGTTAGCTTGAACTTCACCAAAGCTAGTCTCTCACTATGAGTTGACTGGGACTTGTAAACTCAAGTTAATTGAGGTTAACTAAGTGAAGGCAATTCACATTTATCATCACAATTGATGATGATAATAAGGATAGGACTTCTAATTCTCAATCTTTGCTAAGAGCTTTCTTAGTTATTAGTTGATTTTTCTCGCAATCTATATTTTCTTGTTCCTTATTTTAAAAACCCCAAAAATATACTTTCCCATAACCAATAATAAACTACACTTCCCTGTAATTCCTTGAGGCACAAGCTGAGGTTTGAATACTTTGGTTAATTTTATTGGGTTTGTATTTGTGTCAAATAATCTAAACGTTGATTGAGGTTTAACTGTTGGTTTAGAACTATACTTGCAACGAGATATTTTTGTGAAATTCTTTACCGACATTTTTCCTCCGTCAAGGACTCACACTCAAATATAAATTTTGCACTAAAACCTATGAAAACTTAATAAAACTTAAATAAAACATACTAAAAACTATATGAAAACAATACCAAAAAGCGTATAAAATATCCGCTCATCAACCCTTAACAAAAAAGAATTAGTTACTCATGGATGAAGATGAAAACAAAAGATGAGAACTATGGTGAAAGGATTCCATCCTCCCTGTGAACTAAGTTCTCTGATTTATATCCTACTTCTACCTAAAATTCGAAATCAAAACTAAATCTTATCTTATCTTTTACGAAGAATAAGATAACTAATAACAATAATTCAAATCCTAATTAAAATTAAATCAAAGCAAATCCTATCTTAACAGAATCTTCCTTAATCTTAACCGAAATTACATCTCTCGGGAGTTGGCCTTGAATGGTGTTTAACTTGGGCTTTGAAGTTGGTCACGAGCTTCGAAGGCATTGCGCGCCTGGTATTGGCGTGTTGGTGATACATGCCGACTTAGTGGTCCTTCAAAGGTGTTGCACACTAATTTAATGGCTCTTTATAGGCGTTACACGTCTGGGCTTAGCATTGCACACCAAATTAGTCACCCTTCAAAGGCGTTGCACGCCTGGGCTTGGTGTTGCACACTAACTTCTCTTCATTCTTGAAGGTGTTGCATGCCTGGGTTAGTGTTGCACGCTAGCTCCTATGCCTTGGATGTTTGTTCCTTTGCCTTTTGGTTTCCATCTTCTTACCTATATTTTCTTGAAAGTACTCAAAAAATGCATTAACAATAGAAAACTCCCCAATCATTTGGTTTAGATGAAAAAAATTGTAATTAACTTTATGAAAATATAAAATGAATGCAAAAAGAAAATACTAAAGATGCGAACGCATCAGGTATGCAGTTGACCCCTTCAAGACCATGAACTTTGCCATTATTGACTTTTTTTTAGTGCCAGAGCTGACACAAATGGGTAGCTTCATGGATCTGTCTAGGTTGATAAAGTAATCCCCTAGTCCGACCACCTCGTGTTAGTGAGACTGGAGGTCCAAGCCCTTCATCCCTAGTATAGCTAAGGCATTTTTGAAGAGGATAATGGAGTCTGCCTCGAGACTACAATAGGATGTGCTTGACTAGACCAGTTCCCACCCTGGCTGTTATGACCATTGGTGGGTCATCCTTCGGCACACTGACCTGGCAATTCGAGGGGCCAAATGCGATCTCCAGGATGGCAGGGGGGTTTTCCTTTTAGACGCTATTGCCACTAGGACCCTCAAATCTTTCCTTAAGAAGGATTTTGACTTCTCATAGGAGCTTCTACCTACCACTATATTCACTAGGATAATGGCCTCCGCCTCTCACTCTTCTTTAGCAGGTGGTTTAGTTGTTCGTGAATTTCGTCCTTCGTCACTTTCGGGAGATCTTTTCCAGATGGCTTCTTGGGTTCTTGGATCAATTTGCAGAACTTGTTCTATCACATCCTTCAAGTCAAAGTAATCTTAGGTCCTACGAATGTACCCATGGTGGTAGTCATAGTACAAGCACTTGTTTCCTTTGGTCCTCTCTTTTGGCGGCCTCAGCTTGGCCAAGACTTCCCAACTTGTGACCTATTAAAAAACATCCTTTATCGGTGTAATCAGGGGGTGTAATTGGTGAACTTTCCGATTTAGGATTGGCAGAGTGGCATGTCTATTGTATCCTTATGATTGTCACGATTGGTGGGTGTATTGCCCTATTGCTGAGGTACCATTCCTATGGTATACCGCTTATTGGCTGCCACTACCAGGCTCACCTCTTCATCGTTGATGTATTCTCTAACAATGCTTTGTATCTCATACATGGTCCAAATGCATTTGGTGGTAAGGTGTTTCCAGATGTCCTCAACGGTTAGGCTATTAGTCAGGCAGAGGCTGGCGACCGAATCTATTAAATTTTCTATCTACAAATATTCTTCATTGAACCTGTCCAAATACTTCCTCATTGGTTCATCCGTTCTTTAGGTGACTCCAATAGGTTGATGGGTGCTTGGCTTTATCGATTCACATTGTAAACTAAGCTAGGAATTTGCGAGATATGTTAGAGAAACTTGAGATGGATCCCTGGGGTAGAGAGTTGAACCACTTAATAGCCCGTCTGGCTAACGTCACTAGGAAGGCTTTGCATACTGCAACGGTGGCACCTTCTAGGTTCATTCTAGATTCAACGGTCATGATGTGTTCCTGGGGGTTTTTCGTGTTGTCGTATTTCATGTTCGTAGGCTTGTCAAAGTTCTTTGGCAAGCAGACTTTAAGGATTTTGGTGTTGAAGTGGCTCACCAATCACCATGGACAATGGTGCTACTATTAGGTGCACGACCCAGTTGGATGGGTTGTCCCTTTGGGACCTGTCATCGTCCTGATACCCACAATCTTATTGTCGGTCGTAATTGGTACACTCTCTTCTTTGATTTTTCTGCGGAGTTAGGGATCAAGAGTTCTTGTACCTTCTTTCTTCTTACCCAGAGTGAGTGTCTCAGGTGGGTTGTGCTTGGAAACAATCTCGAGCAGCAATCTCCCTCTCGAGGTTTTGGAGCTAATGCTTGAGTTCTTAGATGATGTCAGCACTACAAAAGTCCATTCCTCCGAAGGGGCATTGGCTGGAGTTTTAGCTATACTAAGGGTCACATCGATATGTACAACACTAGGAATTCATCCTCCATCGGTGACCTGGTGAATGTGGAGTGGGGCTCCTCCTCTATCCTACGTTTGATCATCGGTTCCTACAGATGGCACCAATATTCGGGACTAGCCTAGACAGTTGTTCGGATGATCAGGACCGACCACCCTAACTTCTGAAATGGAGTGATGGAAAGCGGAGGGTGGTACCTGTAATAACACTCTAACACCCAAGTCAAGATGGAGACAAAGAGGTAGGTTATCTTTAAGGTTGTGTGTGTACCTGAAGGGGGGATCTAGGATCCCTAATTATGTTGACCTGGTGGTGTTTTAGGAAATTCTTAATTGGAGGGAATCAATGTGAACTCCCCAATCTTGATTAGGAAGGTTGCCGATTCTAGAGACTTGCAGGGCCATCGTTTGGGCTTGGGATGCTGGTCGTCCCTTGCTTGGGCCTTGAGGAAGCTTGAGTCCACCGACCAGAGTCCATTGCCCATGCAGAGGGCCGGGTTGGAACATTCTTTTGTTTCCATTCATGTGAAGCGAAAGCATTGCCATTTGCCATTTGCCTAATTGCCATTGACAATATTATGTAAATCAAATGGTATTGGGCAAGATTATTCGTCTTCCTTCATTGTTTGATTGAATTGGTTTCATTTTTGTTGCATCGTGGATGGGTGTAAAGTGTAAATTGGTGTCAAAATTTTTATATTTATAAAAGCTATATAGAAATTAATAAATTAAATTAAAAATAACTTTTAATAAATATAAACAATAATAATTATGTTTGATAAAATAATTTTTAAAATTTATAAATACTATAATGGACATTAATAAAATAATTAAATCTAGATATTAATTAATGTATGAAGTTATATTAGACATTATAATTTTGATAAGCACAAGACATATTTGAATACATGCATCGGATCCGATTCGCTCCTCATATCCCCGGTATTTATCTGAATCCGATCTGAACATTGCGGATATTGATCCGATCAACAAGACTATTGGATCCAATTAGATCCGATCTGCACACTAATAGGATGGGATTGTAGATTTCATGTAGGTATCTATATACTCGCGGATCCGCAAAAATAAATAAATAAATAAGTAATATTCTTTTTATGTTTTATTTCAAAAAATAATTATCATATTTATTGTATTATTTTATTTTCATTATTTAAGAACATTATATCTTTTTAAGAGTAAACATGTTTAAAAGAGTGAAAAAAGGGATTTGATTGATATTTTTTAATAAAAATAAACTTGTAAAATATTTTTATGTTTTGTTGATATATCCGACACCGGATCCAATCGCAAAACCACAGATATTGGATCCGATGATTTTAGTGCCGTTCGGATCGAGATTTTAACCATATCCAATCTGATCCGATCCGCGTTCACCCTATATTTGAAAAGTTCCACCTTAAGTACTTTTAAAAGCATTCTTATCTTTTAAAAGTTACAAGTATAAACATATAATTTTTTTATTTACTAAAAGCGAAATAAAAAATTTTTGCTTTTAAAAAATATTGACATCTTTTCAAAAAGTTTTACCAAACCAACTTTAAATGATTTTTTACTTTATATGATGTTCGGTGGTTCGTTGGACCGGTGGACTGTGATCATTGAAGGTGAGGGTTGGAATCCGAGTACGAGAACTGATATGAGATGTAGGGCCAAGAGTCGTCGGAGGGTTAGCAGGGGCTAATTAGGGTAAAAGTGATGTACCTTGTAGAGGGGTAGGTCCCTCCTATTTATTCCTTATCCTCAAGTGGGCCCTCCCATTTGGTCTCATTCATCTGGAAGCCTCTGCCAGCTGTCCAGGTTTCCATCAGGAGGATGATGTCACGTGGAAGACACTACACTCCGATGCTAAAGTAAGCGTCCGTACGAAGAGGTGGCTAATTAAGGTAAAAGTGACATACCTTGGAGAGAGGTAGGTCCCTCCTATTTATTCCTTGTCCTCGAGTGGACCCTCCCATTTGGTCCCATTCATCTGGAAGACTCTGCCAGCTATCCAGGTTTCTGTTAGGAGGATGGTGTCATGTGGGAGACACTATTATCCAAGCGGGTTACGGACCCATTGGGTCATGGATTCATCATTCAGACCCCCAATTCTTGTTGGGTTGGGCCTGAATAATTCCCCCAATGTGTCAAGTCGTAGAATTTGTGCTTGGTGCATTTACTTAGCCCGTGTCCTCGTGTGAAGTTATGTTCCTCTGATCGTGACTTCGCTGGTGGGACTCACGCTTCTAGTGCACGTGTGAGCTACCCCCAACCATTGCTTTGGGACTTCATTTTGGTTTCCATTCCCATAGCATTAAATTGTCTTTAAGTGATTTGAAAGACAGCAGAAAGGTTAATTTTACCCCTGATCTTTCATGCTTCTTCTTGACGATTACCACCTCATTACTCTTATCTTCCTTTCATTTTTTCATTTTCTTTTTTATAACTGTTACCACCATTACTGGTATTCCCTCTTTTTTCTCCTCAGTGACTTGCTACTTCTGTCTCTAGATCGTTCGCAAATTTCACGCCACAGCTGTGAGGGAATTGCCATTGTCTACTTCTTGCATCCTTCTTCATCGTAGATACCGGTAAATGATCATTCTTTTGTGCTTATTTTACCTATTTCTTGTCAACACTGCTCTATCTCTTTTATTGCTGCTGTCTCTCATTCTGCCATTTGTTAGGTAGTTCTTAGCGGGGTGCCATAGGCTTCCTTTTTTGCGGTTTTAGCTAGAATGGTTTAGTGTAAAACCAACGACCCCCTATGAATCGGTACACTTAGTGTATTACCGTTGTCACGAGCACATCTTCCAGGGTAACTGCAGAGGAGTTAACAGAACTCTGTGACTCAGGAGTATTGCGCGGAGGCAGTCCCGAGGAAGCAAACTATGAATTCTTGGTGACGGGCCCCCGGAAACGCGTTTGACAACTTAAACTTAAGGCTCCTCGTGTTCCACACTAGATGTGGGTGTATAAGCCCATGTTCACCACCTTGGGAGTTCGACTTCCTTTTTTCCCTTCATTATGGCTCTCTTAAATTGGTGTGATGTTGACCCTCGGCAACTTCATCCGAATAGCTGAGTTGCCATCTGGTGCTTCGAGATGGTCTGCGAGTACCTGGAGCACCCGACCACCGTCGAATTATTTCTCTTCTTTTTCTTACTTGCGAACCCCTCCCGGGAGGGTAAGCTTAAAAAGGGGTACCTCTCTTTCTAGGATGTGCAGAACCATAGAATCTTTGGCCTCTTCAAAGATTCTTTTCATGGCTTCAAAGAGACTTTTTTCAAAATAAGGCCAACCCGAGGTCGTCATCCCTTCTAGTTTACCCTTGAAAGGGAAAGGCGCATCCCAACCTATTGGAGCTTCGGCGCCAGCTCCAATTACTTAATTAAAATGACCTATGAAGGTTTAGGTCGGTAGAACCAATAGATTGCCAATGTCTTGCTGGCAATATTTGGCTCCCATCCCTTTAACTCTCACCTCTTAATGGGTGACCGAGAAGTCGGATGAGACTGCGTAGGTAAATTCATGTTTCTTTCTTTTATTCTAGCGATGTCTCGATTTACATATTGCTGCTTAGTTGCAGACTTCATAACTTGGTTTTGTTTATCTTTTGTAGTTAGAATGGCTATAAGGAATACTTCAATTAGTCACTTGATGACTCATTTCTTCCCCAGGGATGATGAGAACTCTGATTCCTCGACTCCTCAAGCCAATGAGTCGGAGGTTGAATATTAGCCTCTTCCTGGGCCACTTCTTGGGCACATTGCTGGTGGCAAAGCTGACCATGGTCAATCGGCAGGGGTTGCTCAGTATTCGAGTGCTTAGGTTGAGGATCCCGAAGTGATCATGATCCTCAACTCTAAGAAAAAGAAATCCAGTTCCAGCCCGGGTCAGGTGCCCTCCGTGTTGGAAAAGAACTTCGACGCGGGGTTTTTTATCGATTCTTAGCTGCTGCCGGGAACTAAAAATTTATTCTGGGATGAGGACCTGGCCACCCAAGCGAGGTGGACGTATCGGATCCTTCTCCGAGCCGCCGCCATCGTGAGGAAAGTGGAGCCAGTCCTGGCCCAATGCCAAGTATTAGATGGGAAAGGAGAACAAGTCTTTTGGGTATACCTTGTTAAGGTCCGAGTAATTCACACACAATCTCCATTTTCCGTTTTCCTTTCTCTTAAGAACCACATTCGATAACCATGTTAAATATTCAAGTTCTCTGATGAAACCAGCTTCCAACAGATTGGTCGTCTTCTTGGCCACTTTGTTTGTCCTTTCTGATGACATCTTCCTCCTCCTCTTTGCGACGGGAGGCACTTCTAATCTCACAACCAGACGGTGAGATAATGAAGTCTGGATCTATCCTTGGCATGTCAGTCGGGGTACAGGAAAAGAGGTCTCCATTGGCTCGGATGGCTTCAATCAGAGGTCCTTTCCACTCATAGGGGAGATTGCAATTCACGGATGTGAGCTTGTCGTCTGTTCCTCTAACCCGGAACTTTTACAAGTCACCCTGGGGTTCTGGCCTAGGGTGCTCATCCATCCTGGCATCCAAGTCTGCTAAGAACACCCGGCTGCCTCCTTGGACCTTTTTCGGAGGACAAACTGGCGTTGTCACAGGCAACGGCCATTTCTAAGTCGTCCCAGATCGTTCCTACCGACCTATTGTTCGCTACAAACTTTATTGTCATGAACTTCGTGCAACTGACCGCCAACGTTCCTTAATAGCTCTCCTTCCGAGTATGACATTGTACACCGTGGAGTCTCTCAGGACCACGAACTTAACCATTGAGGACTTTCTGCTTGTCCTGAAACCCACATAGATCGGAAAGACAATAGACCCATCGGGCTTGATGTAGTGCTCTCCCAATCCTATGACTCCATGATGGTGATACTTGAGATCGCTTTCCTTGAAGCCCAGGGTGTCAAACATATTTTGAAACATGATGTTTGAGTTAGCATCTGTGTTGACCAAAATTCGCTTGACAAACCGGTCCCAATTCTCGCCGTAATCACCATTGGTGGGTCTTCTAGGATGACATCACACCAGCGGTCTCCAGGGCCAAATAATATTTCGGAAAGCTCCCTGGGAGACAGCTTGTTTTCTCCCAATGTCACGGCAAGTATCTTGACATCTTTCTTTGTTGCGGACCTTGATTTTGGCTGGGCATTTCTACCAACCACCACATTCATAACCACTTTTGGGGTTGTGTCCGAATTCTCGGGAGGGTCTTGCCTCGACTTGACAATCTGACTTCGGTCCTTTTCAGTCTACTCTCTTTCTTTTCTTCTTGGTTCCCGTATGAACCCCGAAAATTTATTCATCTTTCCTTCTTGGATAGCTTGTTCTAGTGCGTCCTTCAGGTCAAAGCAATCTTGCATCCTGTGCCCAAAGGCCTTGTGATAATCGCAATAAAGATT
>NC_029789.2:63184162-63189895 GCF_000816755.2 Arachis ipaensis | reverse complement strand
TTTAGCTAGCTGCCGTTTGTTGGCAACTACCACTTGGATAACTTTCTCATTGTTTATATACTCATTTGCCACACCCTGTACTTTCTGCATGGTCCAAAAAGGCTTGGTGGTCAAGTGTTTCCTGAAGTCCTCATTCACTAGGCAGTTAGTGAGGCACAAGCTGGTCATAGAGTCTGTGAGGCCGTCAATCTCCAAGCACTCATCATTGAAGTAATCTAGGTATCTCCTCATGGGCTCGCCTACCCGTTTTGATATCCCAAAGAGGTTAATTAGGTTCTTTGCCTTGGTGATGCGAGTAGTGAACTAGGCTAGGAACTTTAAAGAAATATTGATGACGGAGCATCTTATACCTTTTTTCATAGTATTTTTAGAGCGTTTTTAGTAATATTTTATTTAGTTTTAATATGTTTTAGTGAAAAATTCACCTTTTGGATACTAATTTGAGTTTTTGTGTTTTGCTTATGATTTTAGGTGATTTTTGGGTGAAATTGGCGAAATCTGGCAAAGGCTAATTCAAAGGTAAAGAAAGGATAGTAGATGTTGTTAAATCCTAACCTCTGTGCATTTCAACGAGCATATTTTAAGTTATAGAGGTCCAATTGACGCGTTCTCAATGGTGTTGGAAAGCTAACTTTCAGGGCTTTCCAACAATATATAATGGTCTATACTTTTTATTCGGAATCACTACCCAAATAGGGCATTGAACACTCGCCTCTGGAGTTCAACACCCAAGAAGGACCAACCCTCCAAGTTGAACGCCCAAACTGGCATTCAACTCTACCAAGGGAGTACAAGGCAGCATGAACACCCCCTCATGGGTGTTCAACGCCCACCCATCCAAGTTGGACGCCAAGCTCAGCCCAAACACTCACCAAGTGGGCCCCAAAGTGGATTTTAGCACTTCCTAGCTTATTTTATTTCTTTTTTGTAATTTTTAATTAAAAACACTATCTTTTAAGTTTAGTCTTAGAGTTTTTGTTATAAATAAGGGACTTCCTTCCTTCTGAGGATCAGGCCTCCAAGGAGGAGAGAAGCACAGACACATTACATTACACCTTCTTATCTGTTTTCTTTGAAAAGCATAAGCAACTAAACCTCCTAAGTTAAGGATAGGAGCTCCGCTTATTCCCAAGGATTAATATCATTACTTTTCTACTTTAATATATGTTTGATTCTATTCTATGATGTATTATCGTTCTTCATCTTTATGAATCTCGGGAAGAACGGAAGTATGACACCTTATTTGACATGAGTTCTTGCGAGTCCCTGACAGGATAGTATTGAGCTGCAGCTTGAGAATGCATCACAGATCCTAATAGAGTATCTGGGCTAATTGGGATAAGTGACATAAAATCTCATTAGTCATGGGTAATTTAGGTTTCTGTGGCGCTATGTCTAGAACCCTGAGCTTCATTCTCCAATCCGGAAGATCTAACCTTGTCTGTGGCATTTTGAGTAGGATCATCAGAGATTGAATTACATTAGCTTCACCCTTGTTCAGATCAAATGACCATTGATCCTGGCATTTGATGTGGATCAGAGGAGATTAATGACCACTAACCCTGGCTTTAATCACTTACAGCCTTGCCATTGAATGAATCACTCATCGTTAAAGTAGTCAGTAAGAAGTATTAATCCAAAAAGATAAGCATCTCCAAGGCCTTAACTGATTTCCAATCATTGTTTCTACACCAGTTCAGTATTACTTTATTTATTATTCTGTTTTATACGCCCACAACAACAACTCTCTTTTCTAATCGCCTGACTAAGATCTGCAGGATAACCGCTGCTTGCTCAATCCAACAATCCTCGTGGGATCGACCCTCACTTACCTAAGGTATTACTTGGACGACCCGATACACTTGCTGGTTAAGTTGTGCGAGTTCTAATTTCGCACACCAAATATCCAAAAAGGTGGTTGTAGAACCTTGTGGGAGGAAGTTGAACCAACGAATTACCGGTCCAGCCAGGGTCACGGGAAACGCCCGGCATCTGACCATGTATCCCACGTATTCCAAGTTCATTCTAGCTTCGAAAGCTATGATATACTCTTCCGGGTATTTGGTACCATCGTATCTCATGTTCGTAGGCTTATCAAACTTCTTGGGTAGCGGACCTTGAGGATGCAAGAATGGAAAGGGGCAGCGCCGATCACGACGGGATCCTGGTATTTCCTTTTCTGTTTCTCCTTACACTCCCGGCTGCTCGACTTGTCTCAGGAGTTAAAAGCCTGGGTTCTACCATCGGTTTGGTCGTGCCCGTCCTCCCCCTCTTTCCACCGCCTTCCTCCTGATCTCCACAAGGGGGACCGGGTGCAAGAATGGATGGGTCGGGGGTCTGTGCGTGAGCCGGTGTTACGGCTAGCCTCGGGATTGTAACGGTCCCTCGCCGCCAACTCACTTTCGAGGTTTTGAACTCGATGCCTAAGTTCTTGCATATCCGGGAGTTATCGTTGTCTGTACCTCCGAATGGGCGCCTTTTGGGAGATTGCTCGTGGGAGCGGCCATTGTCAAAAGGGGTTGGTCAGTGGCTCCGAGAAGTTCCCGTTCTTATCCTACTCATGAGGCACGCCCTTGGTGGTCACTCCCTCTTCTGGCTAGTCTTCTGGGGGAAAAACCTCCATCATCAATTCGCGTCAGATCTTCATAGACGGCATAATTGTTCGATGATTCATTGGACCGGTGGAGTGAGGATTGTTGAAGGTGAGGCTCGGAACTTGAGTGCGAAAGCTGATATGAGATGTGGTGCCAAGAGTCGTTGGAGGGTCGGCGGGTGGGGTCACCTACAAGGACACTCTGATGTTAAAGTAAACGTCCATACGAAGAAGCAGCTAATTAGGTTTAAAATGATGTACCGTACCTTAGGAGAATGGTAGGTCGCTTCCCTTTATTCCTTGTCCTCGGGTGGACCCTACCATTTGGGCCCATTCATCTGGAAGCCTCTACCAGTTGTCTGAATTTTCGTTAAGAGGATGGTGTCACGTGAGAGACATTACTGTCTGAGCAGATCGCGAACCCATTATGTCATGAATTTGACGTTCGGCCCCCCATTTTTTGTAAGGCTGGGCCAGAACATATGCATAATAGCAAGGGCTAATAGCAATATGATGGTTGTAATTTTGACCAAGAGGAGAAGTTCTCAAGGTAATCCAAAACTTAAATTTAAATGCATAACATTGCCACTTATCCTTAAGTCAAGAGAAATGAATTGGTTTATTGTAAGTAAGATTTTCATAACACGAGTAAGATATATATTTAAGTGATTGGAATTTAGCTAGAGAAGATAAGAAGTGTCGAGTGTGGTGTTGGTTATTGCTTGGTAGCATGAATCCCCACACCTTCGTACTAGTGTACCAGCAAGTGCACTAGATCGTCCAAGTAATACCTGAGCGAGTCAGGATCGATCCCATGAAGGTTATGGCTTGAAGCAATCTATGGTTATCCTGTACGTCTTGTATAAATTACTTTTTATATCAAATATTTAGATGTTAAATAGGAATAAGGAATTAAATGGAATCAATAAAGGGAATAGAGTTGAGGTTTGGAGTTGCTTAGCCTTTCAGAATTAATTCTGGTAAAACTATCTTCTCTGCTTGTGAGTGATTTCTTCAATGGCAAGCTGTATATGATTGACACTGGTTTGAGTAGCTGCCAATACTCCTCCAGATCTGAACCCCAGGTTTAGTGCGAATCCATTCTGATTGAGGGTGAAGCTTCTTAGAATTCTAGCCTCTACCACAGAGACCCTAATCTCCCCGTAAATCAGCTGAACTGATGTCTCGAGAAGTCCCCAATGAAATTGTGGATTAGCCATCTAAGAGACGTATATTCAAGCTGGTGGTTCACCATTGTCCAATGAAAGACGCACTCTGAACCCATATAGAATGTGATAACCTTATGCCAATTCAATGCATTCATATTGATGAAGAACGAATATACATTTTTGAGATAGATTAAACACGGATCGAAGAAGAAATAGTAATACTTTTATTAATTCATAGGACCCAGCAGGGCTCCTCCCCTCAACCTAGAAGGTTTAGAAACTCATACTGAAAGTAAAATATAATGGTGAAAATGAAAATAGTGCGTGTTGTTGTAAAATACACTTTAAATACTAAACAGATGACTAGTAAGGGTAAAATAGTCTATTTAGTACTAAAATGCACTTCTGAGGCCCACTTTGTGAGTGTTTGGGCTGAGCTTTGATGAGATCCACGTGCTATGAGGCTCCTAAGGCGTGAAACGCTGGCTAGGGAGTCCTCTCTGGGCCTTTGGACGCTGGGCTCTGCTCTTTGGGCGCTGGATGCCTGGAAGGGGGCAGGAAGCTGACATTGGACGCCAGTTTTGGGCCTTCTAATCCGAAGCAAAGTACGGACTATTATATATTTTTGGAAAGCTCTGGAAGTCAGCTTTCTATATCCATTAAGAGTGCTCAATTTAAACTTATGTAGCTCTAGAAAAATCTCTTCCAAATACACGTAGGTCAGATCCGGACAGCATCTGCAGTGCTTTCTCTGTCTCTGAATCAGACTTCTGCTCTAGCTTCTCAATTTCAGCCAGAAAATACCTGAAATTGTATAAAAATACAAAAACTCATAGTAGAATCCAAAAATATGATTTTAACACTAAAACCTATAAAAACTGAATAAAAACTAAATAAAAATTATTAAAAATTATATGAAAGTGATGCCAAAAAATGTATAAAATATCCGCTCATCATTGCTCTCAGATTGTAGGGACTGGAGATATAATAAAAAAGACACAGGCTCAAATGTGAGTTGAAGTGCTTTAGGTAAGGAAGGGGTTAAGGGGTTGATGTGTAAGAAGATCAATGTCGGTAAAGATGCAACTTAGCTGTGAGATTTGAAATTTCTGCTCTTGTGGTATTGTATCAAGCATTTGTAAATTGTGCTTATTATTCCATATAAATGAAGGTTTCCTTTTTATAAAATCCTTGTCCCCCAAAAATTGTGGTTTTAAAATTTAGAGGTTTTTTATATTTTTTATTTTTTTGTTTGTTTTTTTTTTTTTCGATAGTTGATAAGCACTTTCAATCAAAGGAAAAGAAGACAAACCATCAAACAAAAATCAAACTACAAAATAAAAAAAACACACACACGTGTACACATAGAACACCAAAAATTAATAGGTGCGCTTAAGACCCGGTCCCATCCAAAATTTATCCCAAATCTAAATCAAATTTTGTCGAATTTATATTTGTTATTATTATTCGATCTAATTTTAGAGTTGTGTTTAAATCATAATATTAGAATTAAATTTTTAGAGTATATACTTTAAAAATTTAATATTTAGGATCTAAAATGTTGACTAAGTATTAGCAAAAAAATGAATTTTATTGGTTATGTGCAGTGATTATACATCGAGTCAAACGTTTTTAATAACCCAATTTATTTCAAGTTAATTTAAGGTAGGTTTAAATTTTTAAAAATAAACTCAGAAAAATATTATAATGGGTCTAGATCTAGTTAAATCTAGTAAACCATAATCTATGTACACACTTAAAAAGTAATAAGAGCCATTGAATAGCTTGTCCCACACTTCATCCTTTTAGCATTGTCATCAAAAGAAAAAAATACAAATTCAATTCGATTTTTGTCTATTTTAATAAAGAATAACGTGATTTTTATTAAAAAAAAAAAGGAACAATTTAACTTTTAACTTTTTTATTTTGAAACAATACAACTGTTCTATTTAAAAATTTACAAAAAATTAA
>NC_029789.2:63171223-63184153 GCF_000816755.2 Arachis ipaensis | reverse complement strand
AGCATAGAGAACACTAACCCCCTTTTTTCTTTAATCTTCAAATCCTTCTAATTTTCAATTCGGAGCTCCGATTGACGAGCCGTCAGCGGCTGCGCGTTCGTCTTAGAGTCTTCTTCAATTCTAATTCAACAAAGTGGTAAGAGTCTTCAATTTTTTCCCCAGTTCTCTGCCTCCATCTTTTCCACGTTTTTAGTTTGGGAATTGAGTGATTTTGATGATTTTGATGGTTTAGGGTTGAATTAGTATCAAGTAATTGTGGGTTCCATCAATATGTTCATGGGTAAGGGTATAGAATCATTATTTATTCTAATTTTGCCAATTTTATGATATTACGATAATGAGAATTTGTATGTATATGGAATTATATGGCATTAGGTTGTATGTATGTGAAATTGAAGTCAAATTAACGAAGTGTTATACTTGAATCGGAACTTTTGGTGGCTGGAACCTATAACACTTGATTTGGAACTTTGGAGGCTTGAATTGAGATGTTTGAGCTTGGGGAGAAATCGGCCAATGTATGATTTTGGTTTCTCGTATATAATATGTAACGTGTCGTGAAAATTTAGGCTAATTGACCCATAGGATAAGTTGAATTGAGTGTTGGTTGTTGAATTAAATTGTTGATTTGGATTGAATATGAATTTTGGCAACTGATTATGTGTGTGTGTGAAGTTCGTGTATAAGAGTTTTGAAATTGAGGTATGATTGGTTGAGGTAGGATGTGAGGCTATGTTTTTGTGATATGGTGTGTTTTGGTGTTGATTATGAGCTTAGGAAGTTGGTTTTGAATGGTGAAAGGTTGAAAATAGAGGTTAGAGTATTTTTATGAAAATCTTATTTTTGGCCGAATTTTGGCGAGTCATAACTTGGCTTCCAGACCCCCAAATTATTTCAAACCTGTTTTAAATAAAAATTGGGTTCGTGAATTTTACGCCGTTTGAAGAATGAATGAAAAATATTTTAAAACGAAAAAGTTATGTGCATCAAAAGTTTGGAGGGTGAAGCTAAAATTCTGCAGACTTAGCTAAAGTTTGATAATACATGGTTGCATGCGTACGCATACCCGTTGTACGCGAAGGGTCGTTTCTATTTGGGAGGCATGCGTACGCATACCTTGACATGCATACACATCTTGGGCCAAAATAGACCTATGCGTACGCATACACATGACATGCGTACGCATAGCCCTATTTTTTAGCAAATGGAATTTTAGTGTTTTAAACATGATTTCAAATCTCTAAACCTCTATTTTCATTCTTTTAGCCCCTAAAGATTAGTTTTAAGTGTAGTGATGAGATTAAGCTATGGAAAGGAAGGTTACTTGGAAGTAAAGGAAGATCTAGAATAACTGAATTGAGATGTTAATGATGAGATTGGGGATGACTATGTGTGGTCAGAATGGTTGAGATGTGTGTGTGGCCGAAATGGTCGAGATGGCAAGGTCTGGGTGTGATCCCGCTTGCGTATTAACTTGAAAATGTGTTCGGATGGCAAGTTGAGGACGAAAGTTTCCTCTCTTGTCGTGATGAGGATGTGGGAAAAGTGGAAAGGCATTCTCCTTCGTATTGTTTACCCCACATTCTTCTCTGGTTGCAAGGTGAAAAGGCACACTCCTTCGATGTGAAAAGGAACTCTCCTTCGTATATCCTCCAGGAGAAGGTGGAAAGGCACGCTCCTTCGATGTGGAAAGGAACTCTTCTTCGTGTATGAAGATGCGCAACCTAGAAACAAATGTTTGGGTTAGCTACTAGATGTGTCGGGTTCTGGCAATTTAACCGACACGTGAGCTGATGACCAGTAGGACAGGCATACATCATGTTGCATTTGTTTGCTTTGTTTGGGTGTGCATACTTGTTTTGGTTTGCCTAACTGATAAATTGTGTATAACTGGTAACTGTAATACTTGCTGTAACTGTTCTTTAGATATGTTTGCCTTATATTTGCTTGTGTCTGTGATTATCCTTCTGTTTGAGTACTTTGGGGGTGGACTGATAATAATGATGTTTTATTTTGAAATGGGCCAAAGGCCGAGCTGAGTTTATTTGGACCAGAGACCGAGTTGATTTGATTCGGGCCATAGGCCGTAATTGGTTGGATTAGTAATAAGTATTGGTTAACAAGGATTTCGTAGTAAGTGGCAATATATATAGAATGTTATGTTAGGTGAAAGTGAAAGCAAGGGTTAGAGTTATATTGTGACTTAGGTACCTTAGAAAGTTGTACCAAATCTATGGTTCAGTTTGTTCCTTTAAGTTTTATAATCTAAGTGTCAGTGTTCTAGGATTGTCTCTGGCTTTCCTGGGACCTTATTTATTATATATGTGGGCACCTTAACCATACTGAGAACCCTCGGTTCTCATCCATTCAATATTGTTGTTTTTCAAATGTAGGTCGTGATGCACCTCGGTGAGCGTCTGGAGTTTCCTCTGTAAGAGAAGTTGGTTATCTTGGGATTACTGTATTTTGTTTTATGCTTCGTATATATATGTATACATATTCTCCACCCTTGCATTTTGTATTTTATCCCTCCTAGAGGTTGACTTGGAGAAACAGATGTTTTGGCATATATGTTTTAGGGTTGCTCTTTTGGGTTATATGTATATGTATATGTATATATTTGCTTTGGCCGGTTCTAGCTTCGCGATCCGAGTCAGAAGCCTTGCTATATGTATCTTTGGAATTCTTCTCTCATACTCATCGCTTACGCGCGTGATGCAATTTTCTATTTAACGCTTTGCTTAACTTTTCTTCACAGGCTTCTAATTAAAATTCCTTTCAATTATTATTATATATATTTTTTTTTACTTTTAGAGGTCGTAATACCTTGCTACCTCAGCTTTATGACTTAAGCATAAGACTCTATGTGGTAGGGTGTTACAATTTTATTTGAAATCTGTAGCGGTTTTAAACCCTACAAATTATTAATAAGTTTTTTTTATTTTTGTCGATGGTAGTTAATTAAGTGGAGAAGACCATTGTTGGAAGTGGTGTCACACGAAGAAAAGATAATTGAAATACAAAGACCTTTCAAATAGAAAAATATATCGAATAAAGAATGAGAGAAGATAATAACAAAAATGTTGATAGTATTGGTATTGGTGTTGATAATGGTAGAGATATAATAATGATGACGATAAAGTATGATTAAACAATAGAAATAATAGAGGTAAAAAGTTATAATAATAAGTATGAAAAAGGTAGCAATAGAAATAGTGATAATTGGTCCTATTATTGAAAAGAATATTTTTAGAATTTTTAACCTTATAATTACAAATAAAAGTTCCTACAAAACTAGTTTCTATTAATATTTGACAGATTTTTTAACTAAATAATTGTATTGTTTCAAAATAAAAATTTGAAAAGTGTCCTTTTTTATTACAGATATCGTTTTATTTTTTGTAAAAATGGCGAAGGACCAACTTAGTGTTTACGTTAAGGTTATGAAAATCGGACCGGACTGATCGGTTCAACTGAATTAACCAGAAATCGGTCACCTAACCGGTCTGGATGACCCCCAGAACCGTCCTGCAAAAAATCTATAAAAAAACCGGTCGAATCGGTCAGATTTTTAAAAGTATCGGTTTTTCACCCTGGGTTCTAAACGGCGTCATTTTGAGACGCGAAAAAAAAAAACAAAAACTCGCATAGATGACCGCTTGACCTGATAACCCAACCCAACCCTTTATGCAAACTGGAGACCCAGTCCCCTCATTCACTAGCCACCACATATCAACCCTAATTTCACTCCCAATCTTCATCCAACAACGAAGGCCACCGTCCCTCCTAGTCTACCGCAATCGACACTGTCATCGGGCAGAAGGACCAACAGGTGGATGGAAGGAAGTTGGTCTGGTTTGGTCTGGTCGCGGATTAAAACTGCTGCAGCGGTGTCGTCGTCTGAACTTCAAAGCTGGTCTGGTCGTCTGGTCGGTGTCGTCTGCTCGTTTGGTTGGTAGAAGCTATTCTGTCAACGTCACGAAATCTCCTCTGTTCTGCCGCTGTGACCTAGACGCCTTCTCTACTCTCTGCTCTCTACCGCGGTGGGTTTGTACTGGTTTTCAACCAATTTTTTTTTGTTAATGAATTATATGAATTAATGCAGAATTCTTTATTTGGTTAATTATATAGATTGATGCAGAGTCCTGTTTCTGTATGTAATAGCTGCTGTAATTATTTGCTTAATTTTGGTTAATTATATAGATTAATGCAGAGTTCTGCTTCTTTATTTGGTCAATTTTAGATTCTTTGGTTAATCAATTAATCATAGCTGCTGTAATTATTTGGTTAATTATATGATGTAGAGTTCTGCTTCTGTATGTATTATCTAATTCTCTAAATTTTGCTATTTGTAATTCACAAATTTCAGTCATTTGTAATGGTTGGCCTGCGGTATGTAAATTCACTTTTGATTCCTATATTTTGTTGTAAATGACTAATTGTTGTAATGACTGCCGTATATATAAAATGTATATTTGTTTAAAGGGAAAGATATTTTTTTGTTTTTTTGAATTTTTATGATGAGAGAGGAAAACAGGAAAAATGATGCAATGCATGAAAGTTATGGATCAAAACAATGAATGCATGCAAGAATGCTATGAATGTCAAGATGAACACCAAGAACACTTTGAATGTCAAGATGAACATCATAGACACAATTTTGAAAAATTTTTAATGCAAAGAAAACATGCAAGACACCAAACTTAGAATTCTTTAATGCTTACGCACTAAGAATTCAAGAATGCATATGAAAAACACCATACAACACAAAACAAAAAATCATCAAGATCAAACAAGAAGACTTACCAAGAACAACTTGAAGATCATGAAGAACACTATGAATGCATGAAATTTTCAAAAAATGCAAGATGCACATGCAAATGACACTAAACTTATGACATGACTCATGACTCAAACAAGAAACACAAAAAATGTTTTTGATTTTTATGATTTTCTAATTTTTTTGGATTTTTTCGAAAATTATATGAAAAAGAAAAAAATAAGGATTCCAAAATTTTTAACATGAATTTCAGGAATCTTGCATTCTTAGTCTAAAGCTTCAGTCCAGGAATTAGACATGGCTCACTAGCCAGCCAAGCTTTCAATGAAAGCTCCGGTCCAAAACACTAGACATGGCCAATGGCCAGCCAAGCTTCAGCAGGTGAATCAGGAACAGCAGCAGGTGGATTAGCAACAACTAGCTTGCTCTTGATAACAAATTGCTGCCTCAGTCCAAATAAATTTAGACATGGCTTTACAGCCAGTCAGGCTTCACATGCTTCATGAAACACTAGAATTCATTCTTAAAAATTTTGAATAAAATTTTTTAAAACATTTTTATATTTTTTTTTTTCGAAAACAAAGGAGAAAATTTTGAAATATTTTTGAAAAATTTTTTGAAAAGAAAACAAAAAAAATTACCTAATCTGAGCAACAAGATGAACCGTCAGTTGTCCAAACTCGAACAATCCCCGGCAACGGCGCCAAAAACTTGGTGTTGTTGCCGGATCAAACTTGGCACTGATGTTATACGGCACGGCTAATCGTCTGGAGGCATCACCCTTGTCAATGGCTTCATCTTATCATCTCAGTGAAAATGATCAACGCACCCTATCACGGCACGGCTATTCATCTGTCGGTTCTCGATCATGCTGGAATAGGATTTACTATTCTTTTGCGTCTGTCACTAACGCCCCGCAATCGCGAGTTTGGAGCTCGTCACAGTCATTCATTCATTGAATCCTACTCGGAATACCACAGACAAGGTTTAGACTTTCCGGATTCTCTTTAATGCCGCCATCATTCTAGCTTACGCCATGAAGATTCTGGTTAGGAGATCTAAGAGATACTCATTCAATCTAATGTAGAACGGAAGTGGTTGTCAGGCACGCGTTCATAGGGAATGATGATGATTGTCACGTTCATCACATTCAGGTTGAAGAGCGAATGAATATCTTAGAAGCGAAATAAGATGAATTGAATAGAAAACAGTAGTACTTTGCATTAATCTTTGAGGAACAGCAGAGCTCCACACCTTAATCTATGGAGTATAGAAACTCTACCGTTGAAAATATATAAGTGAAGGTCCAGGCATGGCCGAGATGCCAGCCCCCAAAACGTGATCAATAGATCAAAAGATAATGCAAAGATGGTCAAAAAGACTAGTGAAATGTCCTATTTATAATAAACTAGCTACTAGGGTTTACAAGAGTAAGTAATTGATGCATAAATCCACTTCCGGGGCCCACTTGGTGTGTGCTTGGGCTGAGCTTTGAGTGTTGCACATGTAGAGGTCCTTCTTGGAGTTGAACGCCAGCTTTTGTGCCAGTTTGGGCGTTCAACTCTGGTTTTGGATCCTTTTTTGGCGCTGGACGCCAGAATTGGGCAGAGAGCTGGCGTTGAACGCCAGTTTACGTCGTCTATTCTTGGCCAAAGTATGGACTATTATATATTGCTGGAAAGCCCTGGATGTCTACTTTCCAACGCAATTGGAAGCGCGCCATTTCGAGTTTTGTAGCTCCAGAAAATCCATTTTGAGTGCAGGAAAGTCAGAATCCAACAACATCAGCAGTCCTTCTTCAACCTCTGAATCTGATTTTTGCTCAAGTCCCTCAATTTCAGCCAGAAAATACCTGAAATCACAGAAAAACACACAAACTCATAGTAAAGTCCAGAAATGTGAATTTAACATAAAAACTAATGAAAACATCCCTAAAAGTAACTAGATCCTACTAAAAACATACTAAAAACAATGCCAAAAAGCGTATAAATTATCCGCTCATCATACTTCTTCCCAAATTTCTTGCTCTTCTCCTTAATCTGTCTACTTTTCAAATTCAAAAATCTTCTGAGCTTGTTTGGCTTAGATAGATTGTGCAACTTGAGGAGCAATTGTGTCTTGAGAGGCATGAGTCTGAGCATCTTCCCTCTTGTAGTGGTGGCATCTCAAATCACGCTTGTATATCAAATTATACCACCTCTTCAGCTTAACGTGACATTTTATCATCAACAAACCTGTTTCTAATATACATACTCTATCATGTTTTGAACCTTGGATGCTCTATCTTGTGTCTTTTCACTCATCATCAACAATGGTAACAACTCTTTTCATCTTCTGAGCCTCGATCGTCCTTGATTCTACGCAATCTTTGAGACTTAAAATTCTAAAGATTCAACAATGATAACAACTCTTATTCACATACATACAGTTTGGTTCAGTTCAATGTGTTTGAATACCAAAACTACATTTACTAACATCCCAAATTGTACAACGTGACAATATTCAACATTCATCCACGTATCAACATTTCATTTCTCAAAAAGATAGTTCATCATAAAGTGAGGAAGGTGCATGGCTACCTTAGTGAGAAGACAGTAATACATTAGGAATGAGAAGAAGAAACTTGGTTACAGCACTTCAAAAATGGACACAATAAGAAACTTTGTCATGCACACATAAAATTTATTTTTATGTTATCTCTTAAATAGTTTGCATAAAGTCTATCTCCCCAAAATCTATTTTAAAAAAGATTGAACTTGTCAATTTTGTGAACAAAAGAAACAAACTAAAAGCATCGTTTTAAAGTAAGAATGTTGTATCTACACTACAAGAAAACAACTCTATTGCCACGCTTTTAAAGCGTGGCGATAGCTTTTCGCCACGCTTTTTGAGCTACCGCCACGCTTTTGAAAGGGTGGCCTATCAAAGGGTGGCGGTTGCTCTATCGCCACGCTTTTGGTGACCTATCGCCACGCTTTTGCAGATTGCCCCGCTTAAAAAACGTGACGATATGCGAGAGATACAGCCACTCTTTTAAAGCGTGGCCATAGGGAGATACGGCTACGCTTTTAAAGCGTGGCGATAGCGGGAGATACGGCCACACTTTTAAAGCGTGGCGATAGCCTTGTCAAATTTAAAAAAAAATTATTTTCAATCCTTTTTTATTACCAAACCTATAAATATAGTATGCAATTTTTATTACAAGATAAATTAAACAGTAATTAGTGACAATTTTTGGTATAATTGTTTTATACATTAATCCTTATACAAAACTTTTCAGGTTTTTTCAGTAACAAAAAACCCTTCAACTTCCTATCTAGTCGAAATTCACTAACTAAGCAAAACGCATGTATAATTACAAAAGCAATGGAAAATTAATAGCAGGTCTGGGGTCTCAAAATCACCTCAGGGTCCCTTATTTTCTGTATTTTATATTTTTCTTACAACCTTGTGCCCAACAAGTACATAACCGAGCTCAATATCCCCCTCTCAGAATGATTCCCAGCAATGTTTGGTGGAGCTGAAAAAAATAACACCAACATCAACAAAATGATTTCATTTCCTTTTCACATAACATAATAATGAAAATGCTGACAATCACCGACCAAAGACATAACAATGAAGAAACAAGGAATAACCCCATTGGCAAGCAAGCTCAGTGCTTTTTTTCCTTTTGCAAAAAAGAAACAAAAAAAAGGCAAAAGGAACCATTGAATTACCATGCAAAAGGGAGAAAGGAATCTAACCAATTGGCAATGCAGGATGCAATGCAAGTAGGTAGAGATCAAATTTCAGGAAACAATTTAAGTAGAAATTAGGTATACTTGTCATGTTAATACGAGAAGGTTCCAAAACTCGACGCACAGAATCAGAATTACCTCTTGAATGGTTTTCTTTATATCAAAAGCATCTTTCACTCGAGCATCCAGGATGGCCCATGTATCATGGAAGTCTAACAAGAAACAAATGAAAGATGTATTAAAAAATGTCTTCACTTGTTACAACACCACATCAGAGCCAAAAACAGCAGAGTCCCATTGTTTCAACCATAAGAGCACCTGTCTCAGACAATAAACAAATTAATTAATGGGTACAAAAGCAAATTGTTAAAAGAATTATAGAAAAAAGTATAAAAAATGTTTATATCTTCCAACTATAACTCTTGTAAGTAATTTTTTCCAGAGCTAAATTTCATACTAGAGATGTACCTCACGATTTGTTTGTTCATCACTAAGAAGCTCAGTAAATGACTTTGGTGCATATTTATCTACCCAAAGTTGCTCTTGTAAGTAAATGACTTTGCTCATGCACCATTCAAGATCCTCATATTTGACTTGTAATACCACTAATAACAAAATTACTTGTTCTGCGTGATTATTGTGTACCTGAAGGTTCCAATAATTGGAAGCCCCTTTTGCACGGCTACTCTTCTCTTCATCAGGAGAACTGCTGCGGCACCATCACTAACTTGGCTAGCATTGTCTGAAATTAAAAATAAGAACTGAGAACAAAAATATGAAAAGAAATTTAAACTATAACAAACTTAACATTAACAGATTTCTTCAGCACATGCTGTTGTTGAACCATCTTTCTGGAATGCAGGCTTTAGCTTTGCTAGATCCATCAAAGTTGAGTTAGGCCGGATACCATCATCAGCCGAAACTATAATTTGCTTCTCCTCTCCAGTTTTTGGATCCACAATCTACAAAAAAAACCATTAATAGTTTAGTACAATAGTACTATAACATTTCAAAATCTGCAATGAAACTTACATTGGAAGTTAGAACTTACCTTGGTAAAAACTGGTATAATTTTATCTTTAAATTTACCAGATACTCAGAGGCCAATGCAGACGGATTCATCAGCCAATTTGACATGAAGTGCATCCTTGTCTATGGTTGAGTACACAGCCACACAGGGTATTCCCAATTCATGAGCAGTGCGAATAGCACGAACTGGGATTTTGCCTCTGTTAGCTACCAGGATCTTGTCACCCTGGCAGGTAGCATGGAGTGCCCCAGAAAATTTACCTTAGTTGCACCTAAGAAACTGCATTGTGAATTCTTGATTCCTCTACTTGTCCCTGCATACATGCCCTTTATTTTCGTTTCCCATTCAAGATCAGATTCAGATTTAGAAGGACGCAAAACATGAAAATTAAATCTAAGTAATCAAACAATGATGCATTTAGTTCAAGTAATTGGAATTTAGAAGCATGGAGAAGTGGGTGCTTACTGGGATATGGTAAAGAACAAAAAAAGAAAGGATGTGAAGATAGGGGCAACCACTTACCATACCACTTGGTGAGTTCATCATTGGCAGGAGTGACAGCAGTAGCAGCTTTCTTTGAAGGAGGAGGTGGTGCTGCCTTCTTCTTACCAAAGAGAGCCAGTGGAGAGTATAAGTACTCAAAATTAGAAAGAATTCCTATCTTACCACTGAGAAAGATAAGAGAGGAAAAAACAAACCTTGCCCTTCAGTATCACGACATTGAAATTGCTGCCGGTCCTCCTCAAAGGAAGCGGTAAAGCTGATCATGTTACACCAAATCAAAACCGTCCAAATCCATAATTTGATAAAGAACAAATAAATCTCTAAAACAGATCAAAATTTGCACAATTAAAATTAGAACCAAATAAGGATAACAAATCACTAAGAATCAGAACATGTTTCAATTAAAATTAGAATAAATAAAAAACAAACAAGGAGAACAAAGCAACAATAATCAGAACATGTTTTAATTAAATTCAGAACAAATCAGACCCAAATTTGGAGAACAAATTCAGAAAAAATCATACCACAAAATCTTCTCAACAATATGAAGAAAAATTATGGTCTTGATCAGCTTCCAGATGGTGTTTATGTTAGGGAAAAATCTGAAAAGGAAAAGACAATGAAATATTGAAACTTTTGGGAAATCTATCTATCTCATTACAGCATATTTTTTCAACTTAGTTCACAACATTTATATTGTTAGCTTCTAAAATAGTTTCATTGCTTCTAATATTATAGCATAGTATGCACTCTATGTCAAAGTAAAATTTCAATAGCTGCACGCTGGATAAAACTAAGTTCAATCAGCACACTGTAGCGATATTCCATTCCATCATTACTACACATGTTAAATCACGATTATGGGATTTCAATGAAAGAAATATGCAAAGAAAGCAACAAATGTTTGCAGAGAAGAAACGGTACCTGATGAAGAGGAGGCGGTGGAGATGGTGGAGGTGGGGCTCGCACCAGGGAATGAGGTCATCAAAGGAGAGGTGATTGGGAACGGTGAGAATGAAGACAAGAAAAGAGCGAAAGCTAGGTCTTGGGATCGAGGATTGAGACGAGCTCCGAAACAAATGGAGAATCCCGCTTCGCTCCCTAAATTTAGGGCTCGAATCTTCATCGTTCTCGGAGAAGATGGATTCAGGGTCCAGAGGCTGCTCCGAGTCGACCGAGTGAATTCGGAGGAAGACACCACCAGAGAGACTTGCGATGGAGGGATTGCGATGGATGGTGTGCGACGAGGGAGTCACCGCCGAAGGAGCAGCGATGGTGGGAGTGCCGGAAGAGAGAATGACAACGGAGGCATCGCGAGCCCCGGCGATGTTCTTCGGAGGACTGGGGTTCTTCGCGGAGTGCTGGGGTGAGGACTGGGTTTCTTCGAAGCTTTTAGGGTTCTGGCCTTATGTGTTCTTTGAAGAGAAAGGGGGTTTTGAATGATGAAGGAGATAAGCAGCATTTTGAATGAGGAAGTAAAACGGAGCATTTTATTTTGTACGAGGACCTTTTGGCCACGCTTTTAAAGCGTGTCAAAAGAGTTGTAAGAAACGGCCACGCTTTAAAAACGTCACTATAATGAAACTCTGTCGCCACGCTTTTAAAATGTCCCTGTTTCTATCTATGGCCACGTTTTTTAAGCGTGGCAGAAAAAACGTGGCCATATCTCAGCTCTATTGCCACCCTTACAAAAGCGTAGCCATAGCCCCCTTTCGCTACGCTTTTGAAGCGTGGCAAAAAAAGTGGTTAAATCTCTAATCAATCGTCACCCTCGTAAAAGCGTGGCCATAGGCCTTTTTCTTGTAGTGCTATATCAAGAATATATATAGATTGGTAGAAATTTAAAGTATGACTTCACTTGAACATGTATGAGTTTCTGTCTCCCTTCAACGTGATTAATTCGGGTTAAAAACAAAATATTAGATATGGTATAAACTTTTTCAATTCCATACTTAAACCAAGAAGATATACAAATCTTGAGAAAAATAAGATTTGAATTTTGTAAGTGATTAAGAATGAAAACAAGAAAGAAAGAGCAATGTGGAAGTACAAACCAGTGACAGGGGAGAGGCCGCGATAACTCAGATTCGTTGGAGGAGAGGAAAACGATCGACAACGGTAAGAGAAGGATGTCTAGGCAGCCACGCGACTCAGAGACGGCACAGATGCACACAATGGATGGGAGAACAGGGGTGGGTTATGCACATCAAAGATGAGGGATTAGAAGTTTCACGTACTATAGAGTAGAAGGGAACGGTCGACGACGGTGAGAGGAGATTGGGTCGGTAGCCACGCGACTCCACGGTGACACAGCGGTGCACGGTGTGTTTAAGCACGGGGGTTCTTGCACTTCCACTCTCCTGTCACAGGTTCCTCTTCTTTCTGATTTTGGATACTGAACTGATTTAGGGTGAAATCACTATATTGGGTTGGGGTTAGAAGCGGGACTTCATGGAATCGACACTAATCCAAGTTGATTCTGCATCACAATGAAGAGATCGGATGCCAATCGCAACTATATTAAAAAATTGTAGTAGATGAAGAAACCACAGACAATTTGTCGCTACTATCCTCCATGTATCCTATTGCGGATTAAGTCTTGATGATTTGAATTTTTGTGTCATTCCTAATTTTTGCTTTTGCAAAAACAAATTTTTACCTATTTCTTTTTTAAAAAAATTAAAACAAATTTGTTACTTATTTTCTATTTCTATGCTTTCAAAGTAAAAATAAAAAATTCAAGTGTTTTTAAATAAAAAGTGAAAAAAAGCAACATAGATTTTCATGTACTATATATAGTATTTTGAATAAAATACATATTTAGATATATTTGGATGAAAAAATTTATGTTAGATAATAATATTCTTAACAAAACT
>NC_029789.2:63159840-63171213 GCF_000816755.2 Arachis ipaensis | reverse complement strand
CTAATCATTTTTAAAGTAATTTAAAATAAAATTTAATTATTTTGTGTTTTATATATTGTAATATAAAAATAATACTTTAATATAATTTTTTAATATTATAAAATTTTTTAATAGTCCATTCTCCTTAATGATCGTATTCAAAACGCTACAGACAAGGTTGAATCTTCCGGATCAGAGAATGATGCTCCTTTGGGTTCTAGCCTCTACCACGAGGACCCTAATCTCCCCATACCTTGGCTGAATTGGTGTCTCGAGAAGTCTCTAATGAAGTCATAGATTAGCCGTCTAAGAGATGTATAATCAAGCTGGTGGTTCGATGCTTTCCAATTACGTATTCACACAAACCCAAGAAGAACACGGATGGTTGTCAGGCACACGATCTTAGTATGAAGAACGAGGATGATTGTCATGGTTCATCCCATTCATCAAGTTGAAGAACAAAGATACATCTTAGAATTGAATCAAACACAGATTGAAGAGAAACAGTAATACTTTTATTAATCTATAAAACTCAGCAGGGCGCCTCCCCACAACCTAAGAAGTTTAGAAACTCATACTGATAGAAAATACAATGTGAAATATGAAATATGACAGAAAATTCCCCTAAGATTATGTAAAATATCCCTTAAATACTAAACTAATGATTAAGGATTACATAAGAAGGGTAAAATAGTCTTTTTAGTGCTAAAATCCACTTCTGGGCCCACTTGGTGAGTGTTTTGACTGAGCTTTGTTGAGATCCACCTGTTATAAGGCCTCTAGGGCATTGAACGCTGGCTAGGGGTCCTCTTTGGGCGTTTGGACGCTGGTCTCTTCCTTTGAGCACTGGACGCCTAGAGTGGGGCAGGAAGCTTGCGTTGGATGCCAGTTTTGGGACTTTAATTCTGAAGCAAAGTATAAACTATTATACATTGCTGGAAAGTTCTGGAAGTCAACTTTCATAGACGTTGAGAACGCTCCATTTGAACTTTTGTAGCTCCAAAAAATCTCTTTTGAGTGTAAGGAGGTCAGATCCAGACAGCATCTGCAGTGCTTTCTCTGTCTCTGAATCAGACTTTTGCTCCAACTCCTTAATTTCAGTTAGAAAATATCTGAAATTGTACAAAAGCACACAAACTCAAAGTAGAATCCAAAAATGTGAATTTAACACTTAAACCTATGAAAATATAATAAAACTTAAACAAAACATGCTAAAAACTATATGAAAACAATGCCAAAAAGCGTATAAAATATCCGCTCATCACAACACCAAACTTAAACTCTTGCTTGTCCCCAAGCAACTAAAAACACAGTAGGATAAAAAGAAGAGTAAGATACAATAAATCTCAGAGTTTCCAATGAAACTCAGTTTCAATTAGATGAGCGGGACTTAGTAGTTTTTTGCTTCTGAATAGTTTTGGCATCTCAATATCCATTGAAACTCAGAAATGTTGGTCTCTTTAGGAACTTAGAATCCAGATGATATTATTGACTTCCCTAGTTTAGTTCTTTTTTATTCTTGAACACAGCTTTTAGAGTCTTGGCCGTGATCTTAAGCACTTTGTTTTCCAGTATTACCACCGAATACATAAATGCCATAGACACTTTAACTGAGTGAATCCTTTCAGATTGTGATTCAGCTTTGCTAGAATCCCCAGATAGAGGAGTCCAAAGTTCTTAAGCACACTCTTAAAATCTTTGGATCCTTTTACCCTTGTCTTTTGGTTTAAAGAGCTATTGGTTTTTTCTGTTTATTTATTTATTTATTTATTTTTATTTATTTTCCATTTTATTATTTTCTGCATGCATATATTATTTTTTTTTTGCAACATGCTTTTTCTTTTTACTGCTTTTTCTTACTTCAAGAATCAGTTTTTGGATTTTTCAGATTACCAATAATACTTTTTCTTTTTCATCATTCTTTCAAGAGCCAACATTTATAAATTCCAACTTCAAATATGCATTGTTTATTCATACATTCAGAAAACAAAAATAATGCCACCACATCAAGATAATTGAACTATTCTTATTATAAACTTGAAATTCATGTATCTCTCAATTCTCTTCAAATAAAATTTTCTTTTAAGTAATCGTGAGAGATATATGGAACATTTTACAACTTTATGATATAAATGGATATGATCATGCAATAATGAACAAGAGAATAGATAATACAACATAACAGAAAATAGAAAAATAACATAAGAAAAGGAGGTTAAGAGAATGAATCCACCTTTAATGGTGGCGGCTAGTGCTCCTCTTTGAGGATCTAATGTAGTGCTAATCTCTTCAATGTCACTCCTTTGTCTCTATTGTTCTTCCCTCATAGCCTTTTGATCTTCTCTAATTTCATTGAGGATGGTGGAAATCCCTTGATGCTCTATCCTCAACTGATATATGTTAGAGCTTAATTCTCCCACAGAAGCATGCCATTGATCCCAATAACTTTGAGGAGGGAAATACATCCCTTAAAGCATCTCAGAGATCTCATACTGAGGCGGCTGCACAGGCTCATGCATGCTCTCTAGTTTGCTCCATTCTCTTCTTAGTGGTGGGCTTGTCCTCCTCAATGAAGATGTCTCCTTCTATAACAATTCTAGCTGAATTGCATAGATGACAGATGAGGTGTGGGAATGCCAACTTTGCTTTGGTGGAAGGCTTCTCAGCTATCTTGTACAATTCTTGAGGAATCACCTCATGTACTTCCACCTCACCTCCAATCATGATGCAATGGATCATGATGGCTCTTTTAATAGTCACTTCTGACCGGTTGCTAGTAGGGATGATAGAGCGTTGGATAAATTCCAACCATCCTCTAGCTATGGGCTTGAGGTCAAGCCTTCTTAGTTGAATGGGCTTGCCTTGGGATTTCCTTTTTCACTGTGCTCCTTCCACACAGATGTCTAAGAGCACTTGATCTAGTCTCTGATCAAAGTTGACTCTTCTAGTGTAAGAATGTGGATCTCCTTACATCAAAGGCAAGTTGAATGCTACCCCACACTTTCCGAGCTAAAATCTAAGATTCTCCCCCGGACCATGGTGCTCCAATTCTTTGGATTTGGGGTTACACTAATGTCATGGTTTTTTATGATCCATGTATTAGCATAGAACTCTTGTACCACTAAGATCCTAACCTCTTGGATGGAATTGGTTAGGACTTCCCAACCTCTTCTCCGAATCTCTCTTCGGATTTTCGGATACTCATTCTTCTTGAGCTTGAAAGGGACCTCAAGGATCACCTTCTTCTCTGCCACTACTTCATAGAAGTGGTCTTGATGGACTTTGGTGATGAATTTTTCTATCTCCCAAGATTTAGAGGTGGTGGCTACTGCCTTTCTTTTCTTCTTTCTAGAGTATTCGCCAGCCTTGGGTGCCATAAGTGGTAATGGAAAGCAAAAAGCAACGCTTTTCCAATACCAAAACTTAAAAGCTTTGCTCATCCTCGAGCAAAAATAAAGAAAAGAGAAGAATGGAGTAGAAAAAGAAGAAAATAGAAGGAGATGGAGGGGGAGAGTGATTCGGCCAAAGGGGGCTTTGATGTGTATGAGAGGTGTGTATATGAAGGGTTAGAATGAGGGGTATTTATAGGAGTGGGCTAGGGTTAGGCTCGGTCATGGGTGGGGAAATGGAAGGGAAATTTGGTTTTGAAGTGGGTGGGGGTTGGCGGGAGTTATGATGGTTTTGGAAAAGTGATATGGATGTGATTAGGCTAGGGTTTATAGGAAAGTGTGTATAGGGAAGTGTGAAAGAAAGAAGGAAGAAGTGGGTAGGTAAAGATGCTGTGGCTGGGACCCACTTGTCCTGAGAGGCTAGAGATTTCAGAATCCCTGCCCTTTTGCATTGGCGTTGAACGCCCACGGTCTGCTCCTTGGTTGGCGTTCAACTCCAACAACACTCCATCCAGAGTGTTCTATTTTCACTACTGAACAATTCTGTCTCTGTTCTAACTGCTGCACATGATCATGAACCTAAAAAAAACTTTAAAGAAAGATAAAATTAAGGAATTAAAAGAAATAAAAATAATTAATTAAGGTTGGGTTGCCTCCCAATAAGCGCTTCTTTAACGTCATTGGCTTGACGATTAGCTCCTTATAGAGATTAGTATGGGCTCATAATTTTGCCCCTTACAGTGAACTTTCTTCCTGTCTTCTCATGAATGAGCTCCACATGCTCTAAAGATAAGACACGACTCATTGTACGTAGTATGACTGATTTCTTCGTGAAGACAACTCTCATGCCAGGTGAAAGGCCTTCAGTGGGGACTTTCTTGTCCCTCCAGCCTTTAGGTACTTTCTTCCAAGTACCTTTGTTTTCAGTGCTTGTTAATGGCTGCCCAACACCAAACTTAGAATTGATGTTTGGGGGCTTAGCACAGCTCTGCACTGAGAGAGATGGTTGGAACACTAGGTGTTGCACCATTATCTCTTGCTTATCAGAGGGAGAATTGGGATTGGACATCTTGAACAAGATGTAGTCCTCTCCTAGTTGGAAAACCATTTCTCCCTTTGCCACATTAATCATGGCTTTTGCAGTGCCTAGGAAAGGTCTTCCGAGAATGATAGAGTCATCCTTATCCTCTCCAATATCCAAGACTATGAAGTTTGCAGGGATGTAGTGGTCTTCAACCTTTACCAAGACATCTTCTACTAAGCCATACGGCTTCTTCATTGACTTGTCTGCCAACTCTAGTGAGATATTTATAGCTTGTACCTCAAAGATTCCCAACTTCTCCATTACAGAGAGTGGCATGAGGTTTATGCTTGACCCTAGGTCACACAAAGCCTTCTCAAAGGTCATGGTGCCTATGGTGCAAGGAATCAGGAAGCGTTCAGGATCTGAAAGCTTCTGAGGTAGCTTATACTGAATCAAAGCATTTAGTTCTTTGGTAAGCAGTGGAGGTTCTTTCTCCAAAGGCTTTGTACCAAATAGTTTGGCATTCAGCTTCATGAGAGTTCTTAGGTATTGAGCAACTTGCTCTTCCCTAGTGTCTTCATCCTCATAAGAGGATGAGTGTTCATCAGAACTCATGCACTGCAGGAGTGCATGCAAAGGAACCACTATGGTCTCTACATGAGCCTTGGCTTCCTTTAATTCTTGGATAGGGATTTCTTGAGTGGGTATTGAGCACTCAAAGGGCGTGCCATTACTAGCGTTCAACGCCAGCTCCAATGGCTCTTTGGACGTTGAACGCCCATGCGGTATACCCTTACTGGCATTAAAGGCCAGTTCCCTTACCATTTTGGGTGTTGAACACCCAGCGGGGATATCTTGGCTGGCGTTCAACGCCAGCTTCCCTGTGTGTTGTTCAGCCATTTCTTCAGCTTCTTGTTCAAAATTTTTTGAAAGGTTTCTTCCGGAGTGTTGTGCTTTAATTTGTTTTAAGCTCCTCCTTAAAGTCCTTTCAGGTTCATGATCAGGATTCAATAGAGGTTCTTTATCCCTGTTCCTGGTCATAAACAAGAAAGAAGAAACCAAGGAAGAAAGAAAGGAAGCTTCTATGCCTAATTTGAGTATAGAGAACTCCTAGTGAGATATAAAGGATAAAGATAAGAAAAGTGAAGATAGAAGAAGGAGAAAAAGAATTCGAATAAAGAGAAGAAGAATTTGAAAATTAGAAGTAAAAAAATAAACAAGAATTAAAAAATTTTTGTTTTTATTTTATTTATTTATTATTTCAAAAATAAAAGTTAATAATTAACCAAAAAAATAAAATTTAATTAATTAAAAAGAAATAATAAAATTCGAAAAAGAAGATAGAGAAATAGAGGAAGGGTTTTCGAAAATTAGGAAAGAGAAAAGAATTAGTTAGAAAGTTTTGAAAAAGAAGAGAGAGAAGATAAGTAACTAATTAAGAAAGATTTAAAAACAAGATAAGATAGAAGATTAGAAAATGTTTGAATTTAAAAATAATTGAAAAAGTCAACAAGATAAGATAAGAATTAAAAAGATTTGAGAAAGATTTAATTTTAAAATTTAAAAGAAGATAAGATAGAAAAGATAAGATAAGATAAGTTAGGTTAAGAAAAGATAAGTTTTAAATTTAAAAAGATTTGAAATCAAAATTTGAAAATTAAAAATTAAATTTTGAATTTTAAATTTTGAATTTTTGAATTTGAAATAAGATAACAAAGATTTAAAAAGGATTTGAATTTTGAAATTTGAAAATTTTGAATTTTTAAAATTTGAATTTGAAATATGATAAGATAAGATTTTTGAATTTTGAAGAAAGATAAAAAGATAAGATAAGATTGTGAAAAAGATATGATTTTGAAAAGATTTGATTTTGAAATTTGAAAACTAAGATAAGATAAGATAATAATTTAAAATTAAAATCTGAATTTTTTTTTGTAATTTTCGAAAATTTAACTAAAATAAAGATAGAAAAGATTTTTTTATTTTTGAATTTAATGAAGAAAGAAAAAACAACAAAAAGACCAAACTTAAAATTTTTAGATCAAAGATGAGTAATTTTTTAAATTTGAGAAGAAAAACACAAAGAGAAACCAAACTTAAAAATTTTAACATCAAAACAAAAAGAAAAACAAGAACACTTTGAAGATCAAGAAGAACACTAAGAACAAAACTCAAAGAATTCAAAGAAAATAAGAACATGCAAAAGACACCAAATTTTAAAATTTTTGAAAACCAAACACACAATTTTCGAAAATTAAAAGAAAAGACACAAGAAGACACCAAACTTAAAGATTGACATAAGAATCAAACAAAAGAAATTATTTTTGAAAAAATTTTTTGAAAAGAGACTCAAAGAATTCGAAAATTTCAACAAGAACAAAAACAAAAGACTCAAACCAAGAACAAAGATTAAACAAAGAAAAGAAAAAAATTGAAAAAGTTTTCTAAATGTTTTTCGAAAAAAAGAAGAAGAAAATAAAATAAAATAAAAGACTCTAACAAAATTAAAGACAATACCTAATCTAAGGAACAAGATAATCTGTCAGTTGTCCAAACTCGAGCAATCCCAGGCAACAGTGCCAAAAACTTGGTGCACGAATCCCCACACTTTGTACAACTGTACCAGCAAGTGCACTAAGTCATCCAAGTAATACTTGAGCGAGTTAGGGTCGATCCCACGAGGATTGTGGTTTGAAGCAAGCTATGGTTATCTTGCAGATCTTAGTGAAGTGGATAGAAAAGTTGTTGGATTTGAGTGCATAAAAGTGAAATAGAGTATAAAATACTTTGTGAATTCGAATGTAACCAGTGATAAGAAGATGGTTAAGGCTTGGAGATGCTTTATCCTTCTGGATTAACTATGGTTTTACTGTCTTCTTCAATTGTGAATAATTTCTTCTATGGCAGGTTGTATGTGATCAACGCCGTACGGTCGCGGTCGCCAATCTCCTCCAGATCTAAACCCCAGGGTTAGTGTGGATCCATTCTGATTGAGGGTGAAGCTCCTGCAGTCCATTCTCCTTAATGATCCTACTCAAAAAGCCATAGATAAGGTCGAATATTCCGAATCAGAGAATGCTGCTCCTTTGGGTTCTAGCCTCTACCATAGAAACCTTAATCTCCACATACCTCGGCTGAACTTATGTCATGAGAAGTCCCCAACGAAGTCGTGGATTAGCCGTCTAAGAGATGTATAATCAAGCTGGTTGTTTGATGCTTTCCAGTTACGTACTCACACGAACCCAAGAAGAACATGGGTGGTTGTCAGGCACGCGGTCTTAGTATGAAGAACAAGGATGATTGTCACGGGTCATCCCATTCATCAAGTTGAAGAACGAAGATACATCTTAAAATTGAATCAAACACAGATTGAAGAGAAATAGTAATACTTTTATTAATCCATAAAACTCACCAGGGCTCCTCCCCTCAACCTAGGAGGTTTAGAAACTCATACTGATAGAAAATATAATGTGAAAAACGAAATATAGCAGAAAAGTCCCCTAAGATTATGTAAAATATCCCTTAAATACTAAACTAATGACTAAGGATTACATAAGAAGGGTAAAACAGTCTTTTTAGTGCTAAAATCCACTTCTGGAGCCCACTTGGTGAGTGTTTGGGCTGAGCTTTGATGAGATTCACGTGCTATGAGGCCTTTAGAGCATTGAACTCTGGCTAAGGGATCCTCTTTGGGCGTTTGGACGCTGGTCTCTTCCTTTGGGCGCTAGACGTCTGGAGTGGGGGCAGGAAGCTAGCGTTGGACGCCAGTTTTGGGCCTTCAATTCTGAAGCAAAGTATGGACTATTATATATTTCTGGAAAGCTCTAGAAGTCATATTTTCAAAGCCGTTGAGAACGTTCTATTTGGACTTCTGTAGCTCTAGAAAAGGTCTTTCGAGTGCAAGGAGATCAGATCCGGACAGTATCTGCAGTGCTTTCTCTGTCTCTGAATCAGACTTTTGCTCCAGCTCCTCAATTTCAGCTAGAAAATACCTGAAATTGTATAAAAATACAGAAACTCAAAGTAGAATAAAAAAATGTGAATTTAACACTAAAACCTATGAAAATATAATGAAACTTAAACAAAACATGGTAAAAAACTATATGAAAACAATGCCAAAAAGCGTATAAAATATCCGCTCATCACTCTCCCCACGGGAGATGAAACGTGTGCGTCTCTGGACACCATTACTCCATGCATGCCAAAATCAGGGAGTTGTCAAAAGTGAAATCCCTGAGGGGCACCGTGTCACCGAATCCGGTCTTATCCAGATACGGGACGATGGCGTCGGGTGGAGGAAGAGTTTGGCTCACTCGTTGGGGCAGTAGGAGGCGAGGCCTCTGAAGAATGAAAAAAGAATTTAGCCTCACAAATAAAATATTCTAAATTTATGGGTTATTGGATTTTATCTCTTTTTTTTTTTTTAGTAATTAGACCGGCTTAACATGGTACACAACACATTAAAGTTCGGCAAATATTTCCATCTAACGTACAATTACTTCTATTGAAGAATGTACTTCCATGTTTCTAGCCTACACATGTCTCTAAATTACATTTTCCATAATAGGCAAATCCTAATGATAGGGTTATAAATACTAATAACCTAGCACAAGAATAACAGAGTTCCAAACTAATAATTATGTCATACTAACCTAGCACAAACAAATAGAGTTCTAAATTTCTCCTAGAGACCAAATTGCTAACTCACATAACTATGTTCTAGTTCTTCATGACTTCCCTAAAAATGGCCACATCATTAAATTAAAGAAACATAAGAAAACTATCCTCGAAGTTGGCTGCCCCGGCATAATGTGTCATCTCGTTCAGCCTATTAATGTCTGATGGTTTCAGTGGCTAAGAGAAGGGGGTTGAATCTTAGCCCCCTTTTTTGCTTTGTAACACTTGCTGGCCTTTGAGATAACTTCAGGAGACTTTTTGATTTTTGTCTCGTCCCTAGCCACGAGACTTTTATTTTTATCTCGTCACTTGGCACGAGACTTTTCTTTTTGTCTCGTCACTTGGCACGAGATATTTTTCAGTTTGAGCTCCTGTGCAATAGATACAGAATTGGAGTAGAGAAGAGAGAAAATTACACTCAGATATATCCTGGTTCAGCTGCTAAGTGCAGTGCAGCCTACATCCAGTCTCCATCACAACCATGATGGAATTTCACTATAATCTTCTTGATTACAGACTGTAAAGTGCTAACCCAACTTACAAGGGAATTCCTACAGAATCATGAAACACAACATAGATGAACAAAGGAACTCTAAGACATCTATGGCTTTTTTTTTTAATTTTGCACTCTCTGCCTTTTTCCGCTCTATGGCTTTTTCATACAAACCTCACTATTTGCCTTTCTTCATGAGACTCAAGACATGACAAAATTAAACAGAAAAATACAAAACAGAATACATTGAAGGAGAAGAAAATCTGTAAGCTTAGGTAGCTCTGAGAATCCTGTGCCTTGCACTCTCACTGCTTACTTCTAACTCCTTGCTCCAAACCGTGGTTGTTCACTCTTTTTATAGAAGAGAGAAGCCTCCATACTTGAAGCCAAAACCCAAGCCAACTTCTTCTTCTTCACACATAACCGATTCAGCCACACAGAGAGAGAAGAGATAACCATGCAATAACCAACATGCAATTACCTCTAGTCCTTCCTTGGTCATCACTCTTCATCAATCCGAGCTCTCCATCCTTGGCTTGCTCTCCAAGATGGATTTCTGGCCCTTGATGCTTCATGATGATGATGACTTCATCTGCTTCAATCTCTGCCTCTACCATCACTTCGCCACTCTAGCTACTTCCTGTGGTGGTTAAGCAGAATCAAAGACAAGTCACGCCTCCAAGAGTCTCTTCCTTGCTGGCCGAATCTTCTTCCTTCTTTTTGAGCATGAAGAGCTCGAGATTACTTCACCAAATCTAACCATATTTGGTGAAAATCTCAGCCACAGCACACTTTTATTTTGTTATGTTTTCTTGCCATCATTGTGATGGTCTTGTAGCTTGCTCTTTCTTCAATTTGGTAGCTAAGTTTTGCTTTCATGGTTTCCTGTGTAATAACCGAAGAAGAGAAGCAAAGATGAGAAAGAGGAGAGAGAAATTTGAACATTATCTAATGGATAATGATAAAGTGAAATTAAAGTCCAACTTCCCTTGCATAAGGTAGCGTGTAGAGTTACTGAACCCATCAAATCAATTTCTCTCTCTCACATTTATGTTTCCAATGCTAGCAAATTAAATTTGAAATCCATCCAAAGTAAAGAAATGGGATCCGTGGGAAAGCATGAGGCAAATGATAACATTTGCTTTCCTGATGGATATTGGATCAAGCATTGGTTCTTGTAGCATCAAAATTAATTTGGGCTTGTAGCAATAATATCTTCAATTTGGCCCAAATAGGACACAACATTGTTTCAGCCACTATGATCACAATTAGATTAATATCAAGGCTGAGTGTTCATAGGCATATTGGGCTTGCACCAAAATTTCATTTTCGGCCCAATATTAAAAACCTACAACAAAATTATTAATCAATATATATTAAATGAAAATCAAATTAATAATTTTGTAATTAATTATTTTAATAATGTTTAGTCATCACAAATATTAATTTAGAGTTTTCCAAACTCATCAATGTCTCCATCATTCTCCGCCTCGCGCGCCATCACCGATTCAGTTGAAGGTATGGTTAGAATGGGTTAAAAGAGGGGAGAAAGAGGTTGACAAAGTCAAATTGGAGCCTGGAGCTAAGTTGTAAACGACTTGTATATATAGGCGCGGACAAGCCTTATGTAAACAAGATAAACATAGTGTAAACGAGATATACATATGTCACGCTAACCTGTCTTATCATGAGATAAGACAAGGAAATTTAAATCGGTAAATACGTTTAAAATTATTTATTTTAGTAAATATTATATTTATTTAATTTATATAAATAAAAAACCCCTAAAAATAAAAATAGTAAATTTCAAA
>NC_029789.2:63158570-63159484 GCF_000816755.2 Arachis ipaensis | reverse complement strand
TAAATTTCACCAGCACTCTTCTTTAAAAATTTTGGTTGATTCTCGTTTAATCAAATTATTCATAAAAATGACATATCTAATGCCATCAAAATTATTAGTTGAACTTATTTTAGACACGTCTATTCTGTGATTTTATTTTTAGATTAAAAATTAAAATAAACGAGATTAGTATTAAATTCCTTCTTGAACATATAATAGCAAGCTAAGAACTCATTTACATTCCTCACTGGAAGATTGGCGATCCACTTGCACTTTTATTTGGAAGAAAGCTAAAAATAATGTAAAGACTTTCAAGTATCAAATACAATATACAAATTAAATTAAGGAAGGTGCTAGCTAGTTGCCAAATAACTAAATTCTCTTTAAAATTTTGGGAATTGAATTTGTGAACCACATTTGCTCTTTGGAAGTATAGGACACTCAATGAGAACTGAACCAGAAGTGTCCACACACATGTAAACTTGGTAGAGTTGGCTGTTATGTGCCGAGTCCTTGTTACACTCAATTCCTGGAGTAAAACCTGTTCCCTCTTTTATGGCATCTGAAATGCTCTCTAAGCTATAAAATTCATCATCTGGTTCTATTCCTGCAACACATTTTCGTCGAATCACTATAACATGTTTTCACTAATTTAATTAGCGTAAAATAATAAATTATATTTAGCAATTTTTAACTTAGACAACATTATACGTTATATACACATGTTTTATAACTTTAATTAATGTTAGAGATATAACATTTATCTGTCTTCTCTTATCAATTTAAATTTATAAAAAAAATAATTTTATTAACTAATATTAAAATTTTTATGATTCAAAAGTTTAGAATTTAATTCTTATTAAACTAAAAATAATAATTTTAATGCAACACTAATAAAAAAAAAAGAGAGAAAGAGAAATAAGTTTTTCTTTTCA
>NC_029789.2:63156398-63158564 GCF_000816755.2 Arachis ipaensis | reverse complement strand
GGAAAAGATTTATTTTTATATTTATACTCATTTAAAATATATTATCTTTTTATTTTAGTGAGAACCTAAAATGAATCATCTTATCTTATTATTTTCTATTTTATAAAGTTGAATTTGTGGGTATTGTATTTGTATTTGGAGGTTGTAGGTACCTGCATCCTTGAGGGCCTTAAGAAGGTTGACTTTCTGCTTCAATTTAAGAGCAGTTTCAAAGTATTCATGCTGATCAAGCTCAGATTCGGCGCAGGTACCATGTTTCTCCCATTCATGTGACCAGAACCTCATTCCATTGCTACTTGGGCAACTCAATGATGGCCAATTCTTCTCCATGTTACTCATCAAGTCTGACACCTATATATTACATCAAATCTCATCATTCCAATCAAATACTTAAGCATATGTGCTTAACTTATGAATTGTGATTGATCAATGCCCTTTTTTTAACCCAAAAAAAAAATATATGTTCAATTTGGATGAAATTTGAAATATTTATGTTATGTGTATTTAACATTTTAACGTACATTTTACATAGTAGTAATAAAAAGTGAAACCTACTATTTTATTTAAGATACGCCTTGTTGTTATTTATGCCATTTTACTAATATTATATATGAAACAATAGATTTGTGTTCACATACCTACCGATTTTTTTTTTCTTTTTTCTTCTATTACGGTTGAGAAAGCATATTATGAAAATTTTGACAGGAATCATGATGATAGTTCGGTATGTGATTTCGGACGCAGAAAGAAAATATTTAGAGAAAATAGTAATTAGTGTTGGACAAAATACATGGTAATACTACTTGTTGCTTGTTATCTGAAAGTCATGGGTAGGTCTTTTCAACCTAATTTCGGGTTCCCTTATCCTTTTTGTTACGATTTAGCATTAACCTAACACTTTTATTTCTTTATTAAAGTGTGCACGTAACAACAAACGGATGGTGGGATGTCTAAAACTCAAATTTATTTTGTTCAATTCCAAAACAATAATAAATTGGGAGAACTGTATAACAAATAACAATAGCTNAGAGAGAGAGAGAGAGAGAGAGAGAGAGAGAGAGAGAATTTAAAAAAAATGAAAAAAGAAAAAAGACTAAGATCTATAACATCAGCTAGATGAACGAATATCAACGAGCAATAAAAATCAAATTACAATTAAAATTAAGATATTTTGTCGGTTTGTGTACGATGATCAAGAGGTTGTTGATAATTGATCTTGACTCTACCAACAACAATATGGACAGAGGTAACGTCTCGTATATGCATAAGATTAACATGTTATTTTTTGTTACAATTGCAATCACGATAGTAGAGTGAATTTTCCTAACATTATGTAATATATTTCTTATAGACCCACCAATTTTTATGTGAAGGAAAATTTTATTTATATACTGAATTTATATATAAAAGTTTAAATATTCAATCTACAACGCATCAATTAGTTGTAATAATTCGGTAATTTCATGTATTCTTATTTTATTTATCTTTTTGTGCTTAGATTTAATAGGTGTATATATACCAAATTTAATAAATGAACTATATCAAAAAAGAAAAAAACAAAAAACAAAAAAACCAATACACCCATATTTACGTGTGTGAATGTATATAAAAATAACGTATTAAAGTTGTTAATATATAAGAACTATTTTCCTGCATGGATCTTGAACTAGAAGCAAGCTTGGAGATCCTAATCATGGATGGGTAGACCAAATTTCAATGTTAATATATTATTAGTCATGTTTTGCTGTTCTATTCGTACATAAGCATTAAACAAATAGTAGTATTTAGGACCTCTGCTCTCCATGATCATCACCATCTTTTAATTTCTTTGATTCTTTTTTCAAATTAAAAATGTAAATTCAAGTACCTGAGATTTATCAAAGACACTGTCAGGATCACAGTTTGAGGGCCATGAACCATCCTTGTAGTTAGGCCAGAGTCCATGAATGCCAAAATCCGCCGTCGGCTTCCCGGTCTTCGGATAACAGCAGCTCTGCTTGGTATCACAGTATGCTCCTGGCCACTGCAAAATTCACAATAATAATAATTCAAATGAATATGAAGCTATTCATCATAAGAATGAAAAATTCAAGTAAAATTAAAATTAAAATACAACATTATTGTTCATGATTAGAAGAACTACTCATGAATACGAATTATATATTT
>NC_029789.2:63155724-63156330 GCF_000816755.2 Arachis ipaensis | reverse complement strand
GAACTGATAGGTATTGCAATATCAAAAGCTTGGACAACAAGGAAAAGTTGGATTTCATGTTTAATTGTATCTATCCAACTCTAGCTTTGTTTCTCAAGGAACTTAAAAAATGTGAGATAGATTTTGAGATTTTTTATTGGCACTTTAAAAGCAAATTAAAGCGAAACAATCGATGATATTGACAAATAATTGTGTTGTAGAGTAATATGCTAATATACTTATATATAGATTAGACGTGAAAGTAATTTGCAACTTATTATAATGTATTGATGATGTTGAACTTATAAGTCACATGATAATGGATGGAATATGCGAATTGGATGAATCGTATACTACATCATCTTGTATTGAATGTATTCATTTATCTCACCTAACTATTCTTGCGTGTGTCATCAAATGCTTGTTGCATTATAAAATAATGTACCGAAAATCCAAAATAACACTTGCTTGTATTACAAAATTGAAAAAAAAAAAAGAAAGAAAACAATTTTGTGTTTTATTGTTAGTTACTAACCAGAAAACATGAATTTTAAATATATAAATTTTTAAATCTTAAATATATATTTTTTCAAAAAAAAGGTAAACTTTTAGTTAGTCAATATTAGC
>NC_029789.2:63136151-63155626 GCF_000816755.2 Arachis ipaensis | reverse complement strand
TTCTTAAAAAATAGATAAAGTTAATATTAGTGACACAAAAAATTTAAAATGGATTAAAGATGAAATTTTTTTAAAAGTTATAAAAAAATATATATTTTACAAATAAAAGAGAAGAGAGTGTCATTTTAGCATCTCGTAGAATTTTGTTTCAGATATATTATATTATTATATATTACCATTATGTATTTGTTTTTAATTACACTCAGTAGGGTTGTGAATATACATGCTATAATAATGTACATTAGTACATACATCTATATATGCCCTCTCTCGTTAGTTAAGAGTTTAATGAATATTTATTTTGGGGTCAACTTTATAAGACATCTATCTCACCGAACAAATAATGGCATATTCGAATATTCAAGTCTCTATCCTCATTTTTCCTCTCTGTCTCTTCGTGGCAATGAAGGCTAGCACATCCATATATTCGGGGAGAAGAAAATGTTACGTTAGGAACCTTAATGTGATACGTAAAACAAGAACAAATAACATAAATATGGAAGCAATGCAAGGAGTTTAATTATTAGTGGTAATGTTAAAGTCAAGTTTTATTGAATTAATGTGTGGTGTCCATTAAAATTCATGCTTCATGGCAAGAGAACGAAGTTAAGTTATCTTGACACTTTCGTTTCGTGCAAGAAATGAAGTCACTGTGAGAGATCGAGCTGGCTATGGTGCACTTTAATTTCATGTCCCTTAATCCCAATCTATTGAACATGCTTTGTTAAGAAACAGCTAGATAGTTTCGTAATCCAAAATCATTTTGAATATTATTTGTAGATTTTCACGATTCGAACTAATATCTTAATCCTTAGGAGGAGATCAAATAAAATGCATTCTTGTTACTACTTATTATTCAATCATTTCTTGCATTTGGTAGTATTCTTTCATGATTAAACTATTCTTATATATTAGAACATTTTCTTGGGTGTAATCCATGCACGTTAGTATAATCTAGATCACGACTAATAAGTTTGGAGGATTTCAAATAATTTAATAATTAATGAGATGTTAATTGAAATATATATAGCCACCCTTAATTATTATGGTTGCTGTGGACCACAAAGTAAGACACCACATCCAACTCAAAACCTTAAGGTGTTAAATTAATGAGTCTCTCATCTTATAAACTCCTCACTCTTCCATGCTTTCTTTGATATGGGACTAACTTCAACACTTGCAACACTAACAATCTTGTTGGGTTTTTCTCTCCTTTGTGAGGCCCAAGCCCAACATTTTGAGGGTGTCTCTTGCACCCATTGTGCCACAACCCTAGTTCAGATTTTTGGGGGTCATTGAGAGTAAGAGAGAGTAGCCACCAAGTGAGAGAGAAGGGGAAAAATAGAATTCCCGTTTTTGCCCAAAGCAGTAAATTTCAAATGTCAGTTTCTCAGTTGTTAACCGTTGGATTGGCTTGAAATTTAAACTGTATGTTCTTATCATCTTGTTCTTCATTCTGGTCGGTGGAGATGTTGATTGGAGATTTGCAGTGAGAGAAATTGGCTTCGCAAGAGAGAAATTAGGTTTCCCGTTTTTACACAGAGCAGCAATTTTGGAACGGCAGTTTCTCATTCTTTCACCATTGGATCGACGTAAAATTTGAACTGTAGATTCTTCACATCTTGTTCTTCATTCTGGACGGTGGAGATTTTAATTTGAGGTCTGCAGAGGGAGAAATTGGCTTCGACAGTAGCTCTATTTTTTGGGTATATTTCATCTTCTTGCTTTTCATTTGTGAGCTTTGGTGCTTTGATGTTTTGGCTGGTTATATGCACATTTTTGTGCTTTGTTTGAGACTCTTTTGTACCTCATTTGATTATAGTGGAGCTATTTCATTGGTCTAGACGACTCGTGGTTTTTACCTCTCACATTGAGAGGGTTTTCCACGTTAAAATCTCGGTGTGTTCTTATTATTGCTTTACTTGCTATATTTGCTTGTTATAGTTGCTGCCATATTGTGTTGTGAGTGTTTCCATATTGTTCTTGTGTTGGACATTTGTGTCGTTTCCGCTGCTAGGCTCTTTCATACTGGCTTCAGAGCTTGTTGGTATTTTTCTGGGCTTGTAATTTTGTGAACAATGGAAGCTAATACTAATACTAGTAGGATGATCACTCTTAATGGTCCTAATTATGATTTGTGGAAGTCAAAAATGAAAGATTTGCTTTATGTCAAGAATTTTCATCAACCAATTTTTGGTACAGAGAAGCCTAATGATAAATCTGATGATGATTGGACTTTGTTGCATAGACAAGTCTGTGGATATATTAGGCAGTGGGTTGACGATAATGTGTTGAACCATATTATTGGAGAGACACATACTCGTACTCTTTGGATTAAGCTTGAACAGTTGTATGCTCGAAAAAGTTGTCTTTGTTGAAGACCAAACATTGAAGGATGTTGATAATGCGGAAAAGCCAATGGTTCAGCCTAGTGATGATTTTTCTAACTTGGATATTACTCCCTCTATGCCTATGGTAGAAGATGGTAGAGTTGAAGCTCAAAATAATAAGCATGATACAAGTGCAGGTGAAGATGGAACAGTTGATCCAATACTTGATGAAGTTGGTGATGATGATCAAGATGAAGAACCAGCTTTAGAAATTCCTGCAAATGCACTTAGAAGGTCTACAAGAGAGAGAAAGCCTTCGTCAAGGTATTCTCCACATGAATTTGTTTTGTTGACTGATGGGGGAGAACCTGAATGCTTTGGAGAGGCTATTGAAGATGAAAGCAAAGCTCAATGGCTTGAAGCTATGCAAGAAGAAATGAAGTCCTTGCTTGAGAATGATACCTATGAGTTGGTGAAGCTACCGAAAGGTATGCGAGTTTTAAAGAACAAATGGGTATTCAGAATCAAGAATGAAGAACACAATTCTAAGCCTCGGTATAAGGCTAGATTGGTTGTTAGAGGCTTTAGCCAGAGAAAAGGTATTGATTATGAGGAGATCTTTTCTCCTGTTGTGAGGATGTCATCCATTCGTGCTGTGCTTGGACTAGCAGCGTCTCTTGATTTGGAGATTGAGCAAATGGATGTGAAGACAGCTTTTCTTCATGGTGATTTAGACAAGGAGATCTACATGGAGCAACCGGAGGGCTTTGTTGTTAAAGGAAAGGAAGATTTTGTGTGCAAGCTTAAGAAGAGTCTTTATGGGTTGAAATGATTTTATCATTCTTTTACTTTATGTGGATGATATTTTGATTGTGGGCAAGAATGCTTTGAGGATTAATGAGTTGAAGAAACAGTTGAGTAAGTTCTTTGCTATGAAGGACTTGGGTCCTGCCAAACAAATTTTGGGCATGACTATTACTCGTTATAGAGATTCCATGAAGCTTTATTTGTCACAGGAGAAGTACATAAAGAAGGTGCTTCAAAGGTTTGGCATGAATGATGCCAAATGTTTTGCTAGTTCTTTTGCTCCTTATTTTAAGTTGAGTACCAAGCAGTGTCCAACCACTGATGAGGAGAAACAAGCCATGGATGAAATTCCTTATGCCTCAGCTGTTGGAAGCTTGATGTATGCTATGGTATGTACTAGACCAGACATTGCTCATGCGGTTGGTACTGTGAGTCGTTTTCTCTCTAATCCAGGTAAAGAACATTGGAATGCTGTTAAATGGATTATGAGATATCTCAAAGGTACAACTAACTTGAGTTTGAGTTTTGGTGGTGAGAAACCTTTGTTAGTTGGCTTTACTGATGCAGACATGGCAGGAGATATTGATTCTCGAAAGTCTACTTCAGGTTATTTGGTCAAGTTTGTAGGGGGAGCTATTTCATAGCAGTCAAGGCTACAAAAGTGTGTTGCACTTTCTACCAAAGAGGCAGAGTTTATTGCAGCAACTGAAGCATGTAAAGAGTTGTTGTGGATGAAGAAGTTTCTTGCAGCACTTGGTTTCAAGCAAGACCGTTATGTGTTGTTGTGTGATAGCCAAAGTGCTATTCATCTTGCCAAGAATTCTACTTTTCATCCAAGATCTAAACATATTAATGTTAGGTATCACTGGATACGGGATGTGTTAGATTCAAAGTTGTTGGAACTTGAGAAAGTTCACACTGATGACAATGGTGCTGATATGATGACAAAAGCATTGTCAAGAGAAAAGTTTGAAACATGTTGTTTGATCGCCGGAATGGCGAGAGCCTCCACCTAGTCAAGAAGGGGGAGATTTGTTGGGTTTTTCTCTCCTTTGTGAGGCCCAAGCCCAACATTTTAAGGGTGTCTCTTGCATCCATTGTGCCACAACCCTAGTTCAGATTTTTGGGGGTCATTGAGAGTAAGAGAGAGTAGCCACCAAGTGAGAGAGAAGGGGAAAAACAGAATTCCCGTTTTTGCCCAAAGCAGTAAATTTCAAATGTCAGTTTCTCAGTTGTTCACCGTCGGATCGGCTTGAAATTTAAACTGCATGTTCTTATCATCTTGTTCTTCATTCTGGTCGGTGGAGATGTTGATTGGAGATTTTGCAGTGAGAGAAATTGGCTTCGCAAGAGAGAAATTAGGTTTCCCATTTTTACACAGAGCAGCAATTTTGGAACGGTAGTTTCTCATTCTTTTACCGTTGGATCGACGTGAAATTTGAACTGTAGATTCTTCACATTTTGTTCTTCATTCTGGACGGTGAAGATTTTAATTTGAGGTCTGCAGAGAGAGAAATTGGCTTCGACAGTAGCTCTGTTTTTTGGGTATATTTCATCTTCTTGCTTTTCATTTGTGTATTATAGTATAGTTAGTTTTCAAATTGATGGTGATTGACTTGTTATGATTGGATAATTTCCCTGTTGGCTGTTGATGAGTTCATTAGATGTGGGTAAACTACCAGAAACATTATATATATACATAAACATGAATATATGTTAAGCTTCAAAAGAGCAATACATATGTGTCTCGTAGTCTCATTGGTTGATAAAATGGATCTAGATCTAAGTGGAATATAAATATATAATGGCGTATGAGACTGGAACTTTTATTTTGGATATGCCAATGAAGGTGCATAGCACATTGTGATTTCATCTTCTAACGTCTCCGCGTGTCAGATGTATTATTCTTCTCACAGGGAAACAAATTTTTTCCAACGAAAGCTTGTAACTGTATAAATCGCTTTATTTAACTTCTTGCATTTTCTTGAATAATTATTCTAAGCACGCATAAAAAATAATTATTCATGTAAAATACATATTAAAAAAAATTAAATAATACTTATATTTATATATAAAAATATATAATAATTAATTTAATAATTAATATTTTTGTGCATTTAATAAGTTTAAATAAATAAATAATAAATTATTTAAATTAAATTATTAATATAAATTTTTGTATCTCTAAATCCATCAATAATATAATAAAATTTAAACTGCTCCATTATTTCTCAAGTAATAAAATATACCAACAGCACATCAAAAAAAGAAATGAAGATCAAGTTCCAAATATTGGTACTTACTATGAAGTATCAAATTTGCAACTAAAAAACACACATTCTGATTATCACAATATGTTTACCATCTTTTGAGAGACCATCAATTCTTCAAGCAGCCGCAGAATAGAGATTATTTCGGATTTTGTTGAAGATAGAATATGTTACTTTACTATGCTACTTCTACTAATTTTGCTTTGTTTGTGACACTTTCAAGATATAAGGTTAGTTCCTAGATATATACGATGGCCTATAATTGATTTTCGATCCTCCATTTCTCCTTCCCAATTTGCATTTGCAAAAGCCAAAAGCTTGTAGCTAGTCAGTACATTTAGAAAATATCAACCCCTGGCTAACGGTACCTTCAAAGAATCTTTAGATCCTTTTCACTTCTTTTCAATGCTGACTAATTAGGTTATGGATGAATTGAGATACTCTATTAACTGAATTTGCCAAATTTAGATGGTGGTTGTCAAGTATTGCAATGCTTCAACTATAGATCTATATAATTGTGAATTTTCACAAGGCCCTCATTAGAGTGCAATTTTTGTCGACGAAACCATGGGTGTTGGCATTGAATTTGTTGATAACATCCCTACTTTAGCTAATAGTTCAGAGGCATACTTTTGTTGGGAGAATAAAACACTATCATCTCTTAAATAAGACACCATTAATCCTAAGGCAAAACTTAATCTACACAGGCCCTTAAAGGAAAAATGGTAATCGGCTTAGAAATCAATTTTTGAAAAAAAATTTCTGCATTACTTCCGATAACAACACATATACTAACAAATAGGTAACTGAATTTTAAAGATTGTCTTACATAAGGAGATATCAATTTTAGTATTTTGAAATTCAAAATTCCATAAAGTTGATTTAAGAGAAACCTGGCTCTTGGAGCATATATCAAGGCACATAAAGAGAGCTCGATTAATTTTCATATCCCTGTGATTGTTGCATGCATGAATACTTGTTCCTCAAGAAGTATTATCAAAATTTTGCTTTCTTTGTTGAAGGAGTGTTTTTAAAAAATGAGTTCAATTATACGTTCTGTTTAGTATATGGTGCTCATACTAGAATAGAGAAACTGGCTATGTGAGAGGAACTGAGCTTTATAGTTGGGTTATGTCGAGGTCGGATATGTTATATGGGAGACTTTAATGAGGTTCTCCGGATTGAAGAGAGGAAAGGTCAGGACATGTTAACAGCATCGATAGAAGAGTTCAAGGATTGGATTCAAGATATGCAGTTAGTGGACTTATCGTTGTATGATCGGAAATTTACTTGGTTCAGAGGCCGCTCCTGCAGTCGTATTGATAGAGTTCTGTTAAGTGTAGAATGGCTTGAGGAATTTTCGAAAATAAAATTAAAAGGTGGACCAAGAGGTTTGTCAGATCACTGCCCGATTATAGTAGAGGATTCCAAATTCAGAGGTGGACCATGACCTTTTCGAAGCTTAGATTCTTAGTTTACACATAAGAGTTTCTTAAGAATGATTAGGGAAGAATGGAGGAATCTTGGGGAGCTGCAGTTTACAGAGAAATTGAAGGCTTTAATGCTGCCTTTAGGGGAATGGCATAAGGACAATTTTGGTGACATGGACAAGAAAATTCAACGCTTTGAGGAGGAGATAAAGAAGGTAGATGAGATGGCTGGCAATGGAGTGTATGATGATATAGTTGAGGCTAGAAGAAAGGCTCTGGTAAGCTGTTGTAAGTGGTGGTATGTAAGGAAAGAAATACACTGGAAGCAAATGTCGCAGTCTAGGCATGCGAGGAATATGGATAAGAACACTAAGTACTTCCATAACTTGGCGTCGGCAAGAAGGAGGAATAATAGTATTGATGCATTGGTAATTAATGGAAAGCTGATAAGAAATAAAGCGCGGATCAAGATTGCAATCAGAGAGTTTTATAAGGCTTTGTATCATCAAGAGAGATCGTCGGTTGTGGGTTTAGGGATGGATTGGTAAATCGGATCAACGAAGAAGAGGCTGCAGCATTGGAGAGAATGCCGTCAATGGAGGAGGTATAGGGAGGCGGTCTGGGATTGTGAGTCATCTAAAGCTCCTGGAAGTGATGGGTACAACATGAATTTCATTAAAAAGTCCTGGGATGACATTGGTGCAGAGTTCACATCAGCTGTACTGGAATTTTTTTATTCATCAAGGCTGCCTTCTGATTCGAATATTACGTGGGTGGCCCTAGCACCAAAGTTCACTGGAGCCAAAGAGATTAAGGACCTCCGGCCGATTAGCATGGTAGGTTGCGTGTATAAAGTAATTTCTAAAGTGATGTTCCACAGGATGAGATCAGTGATGCCAGGTCTTGTAAGGGAGACTCAGAGTGCATTTGTCAAGGGTAGAAAAATACATGACGGGGCACTTATTGCGTGCAAAAACAGTACAATGGTTAAAGATGAAGAAGAAGAAAGCTGCGATCATTAAATTAGACTTTCAGAAGGCGTATGATTGAGTTAAGTGGAGCTTCATGGATATAGTGTTACAGAAGATGGGTGATAAACCACTATTTTATGGTTTATAATGTGTTTAATTGTGTGGTTTTATCATGATCTTTACCCACTTATTCATATAATTAGCATGCATTTATATTTCCTTCCTAAAAATATTACATGATTGAAAACTTGCTTCCTAGAGACTTTTAATTATGTATTTTAATTCTCCTTTATTCTATTCGATACCGTGATCTGTGTGTTAAGTGTTTCAGGCTTTATAGGGCATGAATGAGTTGGAGATTGGAGAGGAAGCTTACAAAAATGGAAGGAACACAAGAAATTGAGGAGATAACCAGCAAGAAGTGACGCGGCCGCATGGCTCACGCGACCGCGCGGAAGAGAGGAAATCGCAGTGACGCGGCCGCATGACTCACGCGACCGCGCGGATTGGAAAAGCACAAGTTACGCGGAGGCGTGGACGACGTGCCCGCGTGGCAAAGCAAAACGCCGAATGACGCATAATCTGCAGAATTCGCTGGGGGCGATTTTGGGCCCTGTTTTGACCCCCAGTTTTCGGCCCAGAAAAGCAGACTAGAGCCAGAGAACATGCAGAAATAAAAACAACATTCATTCTACAAAATTTAGAGTTTTTTAGATCTAGTTTTTTTTACTCATCTTCTAGGTTTTCTCTCTACACATTCATAGTTCTTAGGATTTTTAATTCTATTGCTCTTTGCATTGGGATATTGAGAAGAGTTATTACCTCATCAAGACTTCGTCATTCTAGTTCGTTTTCTTTACTTGGCTTTACTCTTCCATGTCCTTTGATTTACTCAAATTTACTATTGGATTATTTTAGAATTTATTAATACAAGAGTTACTTTTACTTTTAATTGATTCCTTTGAAGTTTTATTTATCATGTCTTTCTTTAATTCCCTTTCCTATGTTATGAGTTCTACATTCACAATGAGCGAGTAGTTCCTTAACTTGAAGGGGAGTTGATTGAAAGGAACCCTTGAGTTGGAATGCTCAAAAGAGAAATTGGAATTGGGTTTATTGTTGGATTGCTCTCTAGTCACTAACGCCAGTCCTTCCAAGTAAGCGGATTGGGACTTGTGAATAGAAACAGCATTCCAACTTGTTTGACTTTCCCTCACCTAGTAAGGGATAACTAAACAGAACAACCTTCGATTATCAATTAATCTTGAGAGTACTGCAACAAGAATAGGGCTTCTAACTAATCTACTCCCAATCAAGGCTTTTATTTAAATTACTTAATTTCTCTAATTTAATTTCCTGCTTATTCAACTCAAACTCTTTTTGAAAACATCTGATTAATAAAATAGCACACCTTTCTGCAACTCGTTGGGAGACGACCTGGGATTCATACTCCCGGTATTTTAATTTTAATTTTTGTGACAACCCTTCTAAATTGATAAGCGGATTTCTGGTTGGTTAAGAACTATACTTGCAACGCATATCTTATAACAATTCTTAACTCGCCAATTTCCGCCACGTCAATGGGCTTTGGTTGGAGATGGAGGGAATGGGTGAAGGAATGTGTTGGTACAACTTCTATATCAATTTTGATAAACAGCTCACTAACAAAACCGTTTAAGATGGAAAGGAGTTTGAGACGAGGTGACCCACTGTCTCCATTTTTGTTTGTACTTGTTGTTGATGTCTTGCATAGGATGGTTGGGGAGGCAATCAGAAACAGACATATATCGCCTTTGCTGGCTGGTAAGGATAATGTAGAGTTATCACATCTCCAGTTTGCAGATGACACTATATTGTTCTGTCTGCCGGAAGAGGAGACCATCAGAAACTATGTCAAGTTGCTAAGATGTTTCGAGATGTTGTCGGGGTTAAGTATCAACTTCGATAAGTCAAGTTTGATCCCAATCAATTGCGAACATCCATGGACCTACAATATATGCAACCTATTGGGTTGTAAGGAGGCTAAACTTCTAATAAGATATCTTGGTATTTTCTTAGGAGCAAACCCAAGACGAGTGAGCACTTGGAAACCAATAATTGATAAAGTAGAGGAGAAGGTTAGCTTGTGGAAGGAAAAAGTACTCAATAAAGAGGGTAAGTTAGTCTTTATTAAAGCAGTACTGAATAGCTTGCTGGTATACTATTTGAGCCTATATAAGATGCCGAAAGCAATAGTAGAAAAGTTGATTTCATTGCAGAGAAAATTCCTATGAAGCAAGGAGGAAGGTAAGAATGGTTTGCCAGTGATCAAGTGGGAAGTGGTTTAGGCTCCTAAAAAATTAGGAAGATTGAGGGTGGGTGATGCCATGGTAAGGAATACAGCCCTACTTTTCAAGTAGTGGTGGCGATTCTCAAAAGAGGAATGTCCACTATGGAAGAAAGTTGTATGCTCTTGTCATAACTTGGATCCTAATGTGATGCTATCATCTCAGAAACTGCCTAGTACAGGGGGTCATGGAAGGACATCTGCCAGTTGCAGTTCAAAGATCGTAATGTGAGAGATAAGATGATTGCTGGTTTGTCTATGTGAGAGATAAGATGATCGCTTTTTAGTCTATGTGAGGTTGGCGTTCAACTTGCCCTTGATGCAAGGAGACCCACATCCTTACACCAGAAGAGTCAACTTTGATCAGAGACTGGATCAAGTGCTCTCAGACATCTGTGTGGAAGGAGCACAGTGGAAAAGGGATTCCCAAGGCTATCCTACTCAACTAAGAAGGCTTGACCTCAAGCCTGTAGCTAGATGATGATTGGAATTCATCCAACGCTCTATCATCCTACTAGCAATCGGTCAGAAGTGACCATTGATAGAGCCATCATGATTCATTGCATCATGATTGGGAGTGAGGTGAAAGTACATGAGGTGATTCCTCAAGAACTGTACAAGATAGCTGAAAAGCCCTCCACCAAAGAAAGGTTGGTGTTTCCTCACCTCATATGTCATCTATGCAATTTAGCTGGAACTGTCATAGAATGAGACATCTTCATTGAGGAGGATAAGCCCATCACTAAGAAGAGGATGGAGCAAACTAGAGAGCATCCACATGAGCCTATGCAACCGCCTCAACATGAGATCCCTGATATGCCTCAAGGGATGTATTTTCCTCCTCAAAGCTATTGGGATCAATGGCATACCTCTGTGGGAGAATTAAACTCTAACATAAATCAGTTGAGGATGGAGCATCAAGAGCATTCCACCATCCTCAATGAAATTATAGAAGATCAAAGGGCTATGAGGAAAGAACAACAGAGACAAGGGCGTGACATTGAAGAGATTAAGCACTACATTGGATCCTCAAGGAGGAGTAGTAGCCGCCATCACTAAGGTGGATTCATTCTCTTAATTCCCTTTTCTTATGTTATTTTTCTATTTTCTGTTATATTTTATTGTCTGTTCTCTTGTTCTTTTGCATAATCATCTATGTCTTAAAGTGATAAAATGTTCCATATATCACTCACCATTACTTAAAAGAAAATTTTATTTGAAAAGAATTGAGAGATACATGAATTTCAAGTTATATAATAAGAATAGTGCAATTATCTTGATGTGGTGGCATTGCTTTTGTTTTCTGAATGTATGAATAAAAAGTGCATATTTGAAATTGAAATTAAGAATGTTGGCTCTTGAAAGAATGATGATAAAAGTGAAGTATCATTGGTAATCTGAAAAATCTCAAAACTTGGTTCTTGAAGCAAGAAAAATTAGCAAAAAGAGAAAAAAAAGAAAAAAGAAAAAACATGTCGCAATAAAAGAAAAAAAAAAGAAAAAAAAATATATGCATGTGAAAAAAAATAAATAAAAAGTAGAAAAAGCCAATAGCTCTTTAAACCAAAAGGTAAGAGCAAAAAGTCAATAACCCTTTAAACCAAAAGGCAAGGGTAAAAGGATCCAAGGCTTTGAGCATCAATAGTTAGGAGGGCCTAAAAAGAATAAAATCTTGGCCTCAACACTTCAAATGAGAAGTGTCCCTAACTGTATGCTTGTGGTGTGAAGGTGTCAAGTAAAAAGCTTGAGACTCAGCAGTTAAAGTCGTGGTCCAAAGCAAAAAAGAGTGTGCTTAAACTCTGGACACTTCTATCTGGGGATTCTAGCAAAGCTGAATCACAGTCCGAAAGGGTTCACCCAGTTAAGTGTCTGTGGAATTTATGTATCCGGTGGTAATACTGGAAAACAAAGTGCTTAGAATCACAGCTAAGGCTCTAAAAGCTGTGTTCAAGAATAAAGAAGAACTGAACTAGGAGAGTCAATAATATCATCTAGATTCTAAGTTTCTAAAGAGACAAACACTTCTGAGTTTCAAAGGATAGTGAGATGCCAAAACTATTCAGAAGCAAAAAGCTACTAAGTCCCGCTCATCTGATTGAAACTGAGCTTCATTGAAAAATCTGAGATTTATTGTATCTTACTCTTATTTTTATCCTACTTTGTTTTTAGTTGCTTGGGAACAAACAACAGTTTAAGTTTGGTGTTCTGATGAGCGGATATTTTATACGCTTTTTGACATCATTTTCATATAGTTTTTAGTATGTTTTGTTTAAGTTTTATTATGTTTTCATAGGTTTTAGTGTAAAATTCACATTTTTGGATTCTACTTTGAGTTTGTGTATTTTTGTTCAATTTCAGGTATTTTCTGGCTGAAATTGAGGACCTGGAGCAAAAGTCTGATTCAGAGACAGAGAAAGCACTGCAGATGTTGTCCGGATCTGACCTCCTTTCATTCAAAAGAGCTTTTCTAGAGCTACAGAAGTCCAAATGAAGCGTTCTCAACGGATATGAAAAGCTAACATCCAAGGCTTTCTAGAAATATATAATAGTTTATACTTTGCTTCAGAATTGAAGGCCCAAAACTGGCGTTTAACGCCACCCTCCTGCCCTGTTCTGGCGTTCAGTGCCCACAGGGGAGTAGCCAGCGTTCCAACGCCCAAGAAGGATCCCCTAGCCAGCGTTCAACACCCTAAAGGCCTCCTAGCACGTGGATCTCAATCAAGCTCAGCCCAAACACTCACCAAGTGGGCCCCAGAAGTAGATTTTAGCACTAAAAGACTGTTTTAGCCTTTTTATGTAATCCTTAGTCAGTAGATTAGTATATATAGAACAAGGATCACCCTTGTTCATAACCTTTTGACACTTTACACTTTTTATGATTGTATTCTCTATCAGTAAGAGTTTCTAAACCTCCTAGGTTGAGGGGAGGAGCTCTGCTGAGTTTTATGGATTAATAAATGTATTACTATTCTATTTCAATCCGTGTTTGATTCTCTATTCTAAGATGTATCTTCGTTCTTCATCAATATAAATGCATTGAACTGGCACAAGGTTATCTCATTCTACATGGGTTCAGAGTGAGTCTTTCATTGGACAATGATGAACCACTAGCTTGATTATACATCTCTTAGACGACTAATCCACGACTTCGTTGGGGACTTCTCGAAACACTAATTCAGCCGAAGTATGGGGAGATTAGAGTTTTTGTAGTAAAGGCTAGAACCAAAGGCGCAGCATCCTCTGATCCATAAGATTCGACCTTGTCTGTGGTGTTTTGAGTAGGATCACCAAGGAGAATGAATTGCAGGAGCTTCACCTTCAATCAGGCTGGATCCGTACTAACCCTGGGGTTCAGATCTGGAGGAGTATTAGTGATCTCTTAAAAAAGATGTTAATCACATATAGTCTGTCATAGAAGAAATCATTCATAGCTGAAGAAGACAGTAAAACCGGAATTAATCCAGAAGAACAAAGCATCTCCAAGCCTTACCATCTTCTTATCATTGCAAACACATCAACCTAGTAACATTTTATTTATTTTCTTTTTATGCGTTTAAACAAATCCAACAATTATTCTATCCGCCTGACTAAGATCTACAAGATAACCATAGCTTGATTCAAATCATAATCCTCGTGGGATCGACCCTGACTCACTCAGGTATTACTTGGACGACCCAGTGTACTTGCTGGTTCAATAGTGCGAAGTGTAATTCCGCGCTACCATAAAGCAGATAGCAAGTAGACATAGTAATTCAAATAGGCAAACTCAAGTAATGCAAACTCAAACAAAATAAACAAATGCACATGATGAATACCTGCCTTATGGCTGATGATATCATCTGTCGGTTATATAACCAAATCCGACATGTCTTGGTAGCTAACCTTGGACAAAAATACCTATCAAAGCAAGCGAGACTGAGCCACAACCCCCTTACTACTACCCACTTAACCCAGAGTAAGTGGAGTAAGTGGAATAATTCACTACTGCTGCTACTACTCAGGTGTCACAATCACTGACCTGGAGCAAGCAGGACGAGCCACGATCTTTGCTATTGCCCAGGTATCTCAATCACTTACTCAGAGCAAGCCGAACGAATCACAATTCTTGCTACTGCCCAGGTATCTCAATCACTAACCTGGAGCAAACGGAACGAACCACAATTCTTACTACTGCCCAAATATCTCATTCAAGAATTTATTCAATCTCAAATCAATCATTAATCATAATTCATCAACATTTCATCATCCTCAATCATGTCGTATTTGTCATTCTCAACATTTCATCATAAAACTCAGCATTTCTACACTTCTCAATGTACCCTAATTAGTCTAAGCTTTACCTCGCGTCATAAGGCAAAGGTTAATCAGAGATTACGACAGTTCTAAGCTCATACATATAATATATAGAAAGGATTAATATAGTCTAGAAGCCCGATAAAGAATATATAGTTCAAAAACAGGATTTGAAAAGTGCAAAACGTACTAACAAAGCTACTAGTTTAAAGCACAAGAAATAGATACAGTATATCAAAATATAATAGTATAATATCATAAAAATCTAGCCACGGCTCACGGAGTTTAAGCCGGCTAGCCATATACAGTCATACAGAAGCCAGATAGTAAAAACAGCTTATACAAGTTTTGTTCTCTCAAATACAAGCCTCTAGGCAAAACAAAATATAAAAGAGAGAGACATATACAAAATAAATCAAAAGCATCAAAAGAAGTATCCGGATCCTCTGCTTCTGTCCCCAATCAGATAACTCACCGAGGTGGGTTGCGACCTGCATCTGAAAAACACAACAGAAATATGGTATGAGAACCGGAGGTTCTCAGTATGGTAACAGTGCCCAGTGATGTAGGATATAAGACCCCGGGACGCCAAAGGCAAACCTAGACTTCATATCCATCACAAGATTCAATCTTAAGGCATACTAAAACGGATAAACATGATTTTATAAACCTTTTAACATAAATAAACTGGGTAATCTATCTTAGGGGATTTCTATTCTAACCAAACACCGCTATCCCACAGCCTTCACCAACCGATCTTCCGTGCGATCCCATCGCCACCGCCTTCCGAACCTCCTCAATCCCAGTAGAAAACACAATTATATACAATGCAAGTAAATCACAAGTAGAAGCATATAAATCAAGTAACTCAAATAGCAATTAGACATGTTATACAAATAGGCATACAATTACAAGTCGGCAAAGCAAACAAGCAGATAGAAAATGCATATGATGAATGCCTGTCCTACTGGCTATGATATCACATTGTCGGTTCAACTGCCAACCCGACACATCTCCATGGAGATGTCGCCCTTCAGAATCATTAATGGGAACCCCCGAGATATAGTGCTCGGATCACTGTCCAGGGTTTTGCGCCTGCATGCTCTATAGATCCGAAGGGATGCGAGCGGGATACTCTTGCCTCCGACCTCGCATCTCAACGTAAGCGGGATTAACCACCGTCCTTACGCCGCCGCTGCCGCTACTTCGATAGGCGGGATTAACCACCGTCCCTGCCGGGCGCATAGCTTCTCATAATCTCATATAAAATGATACATCAGTAGTTTTCAGAAAACATTTTCAATATAATGTGGATCCATCATTTCAGTCAGAGTCCTAGACTCATCTCAACCACTGTCCATTCACATTTCAATTCCAATCTCATCCATCCTCATCTCATATATCAATCATTATTCACATACCATCAAACCATCCTCAGTACACCCGAAACCTAATTCTCCGTTTTCTAATCTTTCTAAACAATATCAAATTAAATCTATTAAATTCTTTCCCATGTTGTAAATGCCCAAAACTATGTCCAAGAGTCTTAAAATAGTGTTATAGAGGCTTACAATCTTGTTGGAAAGGTGAAATAGTTAAAAACAAAGTTAAATTTGAGAAACATGGCATGTGCGTCCACACAGGGGTGTGCGTGCGCATGCCCAGGAAGATTTTTAAAAGTGTGCGTACGCATATAGGCGTGCGTACGCACAGGTACCAAAATTCTTAAGGTTTGTTCACACGCACAACCTGTGCTATCGCCCTCAACAGACTAGCCTTCCCAACGTGTGCGTGCGCACAGGGGTGTGCGTACGCACAGGTTGCAATTTCTTCTTAGATATGTGCGCGCACAAGCTGTGCTCGTGCTGCAAACAGAACGCACTTCCCTGTCTGTACGTGCGCACAGGTCTGTGCATCCGCACAGATCAAGATTTTCGCAGGTATGTGCGCACGCACATATCAGAAATCATAAAATTCTGCAACTTTGTAAAATTTTAGATTTTCAACACCAACTTTGAATGATCATAACTTCCTCTACAAAATTCCAAAATTTTCAAACTTTATATCGTTTCGAAGAGTTTTCAATAAACTTTAATTCTACACCAATTCAACCAATTTTGAAAACTGAGGCAAAAGTTATGATCAACCAAAGTTCACCAAAAAGCCACTTTTACCAAAATCCACAATTTCTTGCAAAACAGAACCAAACCATACCAAGCCATTCCCAATACTCCATTCCTCATCAAAATCAACCCTTTGTATCATATTACACCAAAATTATCACAGTTTCCTTCACTTTTCATCATTCTCAGCTTCAACATCAACTATATAATACTTATGATCAAACTACATTCAAATTTACCATTTCATCAACTTTAACACCACATCTATCATAACAAACCAACTTTCCAATCCATACAATCATTCAACATCATCATATCATTATCAATCATCATAGTTGAACCCAACATTCATCAACTCATCATAAACCATCATGCATCAACATTCAACACATCAACAATCATTTTAATTCAAGCCTATCCTATGGGTCACTAGCCTAAGTGTCCATGAATATTATATACTACATAAAGGAAACCGAAACCATACCTTGGCCGATTTCCAATGTGTCCAAAACTCAAAATTGAGCACCAAATGAGCTTTCAACCACAATCCAACCACCAATGTAACTCCAACAAACACCAACAAGCTCCAAACTCACAATAATCAAGCTATATACATATAAATTACCATAAATCAACCTAGGGCTCAACATAACCATAATCTCACAAAGGTTCAAGAGTTCTTACCTTTCTCAATAGCTTTGGAAGCCAAAACCCAATGCTAAGCAAGGATTAGAATGAACATAAACACCCAAAAATCACAAATTCTCACTTAAACAAAACCCTAATACTCGAAATTTTGGAGAGAATAACTGAGAAGGATTCAAGCTTTCATTACCAGTTTCTTGGGTGGATCTTGTAGACCTCTTCATAAGGAACGCATAGTCGCAAACGGTGCGACGATCGGAACTCTATAGCTCAAGATATGAGCTTGAGAAGATTGAAGTGAATAGTGCTCAAGGGGTTCTCTTCTTCCCCTTCTCTTCAGCATGAGTGTGTGTGTTTTTGAGTGTTGTTGCTTATTGGGTTCATTTAATGAACCCTTTTATATGTTGGGCTTGGGCCCAACTTGGATCCGATCTAACACGTTAGCATTTTTAGCCCGTTTGGTCCAACTTCGGGCTAAACCTTTAAAATTAATGCCCGGTTTTCCATTTCTAACATTTTTCTAAGGTTTTTGACTGTTTTTGCTTTTTCTCGCGCAGCACCGGGCAGACTTGAACTGGTTTGACTGCCAGTTCGCAGTTTTTTCACGGTTTTCGCAGAAAACACATTTTCTGACTCAGAAAGACCTACTGAGTCCAAAAATCATATTTAAATCCTCAAATTCTCACTCTAATTTTTTAAAAATTTAATTTGGGTAATATAGTCACTTAATTAACCGGTTGATTAGTTGTGGTTCTTACACTTAACTTACATTATCACTTCATACCATGTTTAACTTCTTTTAAGGTCCTCAATCCAAGTTCTTTTTCTTCACAACCTTTCTCTATAGGTCCCGTCTCCTTTCTTATATTTAAAAACTACGTATTAGGTCCTAGAAGGTAGTTATAGAGGTTTGAAAAATTAGAGGATTAACTTAGCACTCAAAAATCTCATTTTTGGCTAAAATAGGGGGCTTGTGTCGCGTGCGTACTCTCGTGTACGCGAGCTTTCAAAAATTTGATTCCTAGTCATAAATGATTTGCAAGAGTTAGTGGTTCCTCACCTTATCGACAAAAATTCAAGACAAAATCCAGTAAGTCCACAAGACTAATTTGATTCTAAACACCAAATTTTAACAAAATCTCACACATTTACTTAAAGTTTTCGATATTGGAGAAGGAAGAACTAGGTGTGAAATTAAGATTTTCTTACCAAATTGTTTGGTGGGTTTTGTAGAGAATTCCGAGTTGAATGCGTAGCTGTTGACGGCTCGTCAATCGAAACCCCGAATTGAAAGATACAAGGATTTGAATAAGAACCAAAGGTTTGCAAATTTTCTTTGTTTCTTTCCCCTTATTTCCTTGCCCAGCATCTTTTTATTATGAGAAGGAAGAAATGGCTGAAACCATTAGGTCTAGGATTCGATTCGAGTCTGATTCTAATTAATTCGGTCTGTTCGATTCAATTTTAGGTTAAATTCTTTAAAATTAGTGTCAAAATTTATATTTTAATTAATTTTTACTCTTCTAACTTATTAAATTTAACTTTCCAATTTTTTTGAATAAAAAGTAATTTATTAATTAATTATTTATTAATTATCCGATATTTATACAAACAACTCCCTCTTTTTTTATTCTTTTACGGGACTTGCCTCTGCTTTATGTCCGCAATGTGGACAATAGAGTTAAAGACAATAGATGCACATATATAGTAAAGGTTGAAGATAAGCACCTGCAACTTGAACTCTTGAAGAATAAAGAACGTTTTAAAAAAAAAAAAGAGAAAGAGATACAACGTGTAGAAGAATGAGAAGGAAATTATTGATTATTAAGACAATTTTTATTTTATTCTTAGTTATTGGTTAGACCTACAGTTGTGGTATTTTGTTTAATAGTTATTCCTAGGGGTGGCAAAGCGGGCCAGCCCGCCCCAACGGTGTGAGTTTTGCGGGTTGTTTTAATTTGGCGGGTTTCAATCCTAGCCCGACCCACCTTTTTTAGGGGGTCTAGCGAATCGGCCCGACGGGCTCGACCGTTTTGCCACCCCTAGTTATTCCCTTTAATTTTATTTTAGTCTTAGTTATTGGGTTAGACCTACAGTAGTGGTATTTTGTTTAATAGTTATTCCTTTTAATTTTTAGGGCAAAACAAAAAATTTTACAGAATGAGGATATCCACACTCAGTCATTTTGGTGGATTGACGTATATCTCATCCTAAAGAGTGGAGTTTGGCATCATTTCAGACGCGTTATACCTCGACAAGAATTAACCCAAGAAGATTTTA
>NC_029789.2:63124809-63136092 GCF_000816755.2 Arachis ipaensis | reverse complement strand
GAACTACACTTGAACCGACTAAATTTCTAAATTTAATAACTAAAATGATTTAATAACCGGTTTCATTTTAATTTTCAGAACCTTAATATTTAGGATTCTTGACCCTGCGTCAGTCTAAAATTGTATTAACTCCAATTTCTCACTTGACAACACCACATTCTAAGTCAAACTCAACTTTTTGTGTATCACTTCCCTTGTATGGGAGCAGAACGAGCCATTAAAGTATAAAAAAAAATATATCAAACTCAACTTTGAAGAAGAAAATACACTTTCGTTGGCAGGAGTAACACATAATTTTTTTCTTTTTTGTTATTTAGGTTAGGAAATTATTTTAATTTTTTAATTTATTCGTGGGTAATACATATATTAATTATAATCACAAATTATACTATTTCACTATAAATGACTTATATAATGATGATCTCATTTATTGTTATAAATATTAATTGAATAAGTCATTATTACTTTTGATTTGGAATTAAATGAGAATAAAATCAGATATTATCTTTTATTCTTTAGATAATTATCTTTTTTAGATTTTAGATATATTATCTTTTGGGTTTTAGATACTATTTTATTTGGGCTTAAGGATCTTTCCCATCAAAAGAGTTACAGTTCAGCCACCTAGGAATACAGAAAGCTTTGATTGAGAAAGATCGAAAGAACCACAAGATCCAAATTCTTCCATTAATTTCTGACTCTTATGAGTAAAGGTACCCTTCCGCACTATGTTATATATATTTTTTTGGTGATTCAATATGGATAATCTGGAATAATAAAATTAATTTATTTCAACAAGTGATATCAGAACCATTCATAATTTAATCATCAAAATATTCAGTTTATTATTCCTTTTGAATTAATATATATATGTATATACGTACGTCGTATACATTTGGAATTGTTGCACAGTAAAACTATATACATATATATATGATTCAATTTATTGCCACTATATACCTGTGTAATTTTGCTATGTCCGTGCATCATATTTCATGTATGTATGCCATCGTGGTTCTTTATATGTATGCATATACACGTACTGTTATGCTTAGAAAATTCGTAAACACCATCATATTACTTTGGCTGTACACATAGTTATACTGTTTGTGCACTTATGATGGAAATATAGTGTTTCAGTTATTCCTTTTTTTTTCTCTTTTGAGATGATGCTTATATAATTATTTTGAAAAATAAATATTGATGACTTATTCTAAAACATTGATTGAATATTATTGAATTATAATTGTCTCAGATTTAATTGTGTGTCATTAATTTAGTATAAAATTAATTGATTATTCTTTTAGGATATAAGAATTAATATGTATATGTCACTTATGCGGATATTAATTGATTCAAAAAGATATTTATATTTGGCCAAGTTATGTGTACATATTAAAATAAAAAAAATTGAGTAATAAAAAATATTATTTAATTGTTACATAAGAAAACTAGTAACAATTTAGATTATTATATTCACCCACTTTATAAAGTTTTGGTTTTGAAATAAATTGATTGAACATTATGCTGCCAAAGTAGCCTCTTTTGTGAAAATTGATTTATTTAAAACATTAGGGATATGGTGATATGTAATTCATGCGAATATTGGTCAGCCCAAAAGAAGGTCTATATTTGGCTGAATTACATACACATATTAAAGGTAAATATGTGTTTGGGTAATTAATTAAGAATAAAGTAATGCTTATTATTTATGCGGACAATAATCGGCCCAAAGGAAGTTTATTGTTTGGCCAAATAATAAGCATTGCACACTTTTGTTTATTTCTATTAGTTATGCGGTCAATAATCGGCCCAAAGGAAGGTTATTGTTTGGCCAATTAATAGAAAATATATGCGGTAATAAATAGGTTGCGAAGTTTAAGTCTCCATGTGCGCATTAAGTCGGTCCAAATAAAGGCCTAATGTGTGACAGGAATTTTGACAATATTTGATTACTGCAATGAGAGTATCACTTACAGTTAATTTTTCTATCCAAAGATTGAAAAATTAATGTTGTTCTAGATATCTCAATATAGATTTTCTCATTATTTAACTAATGTTTACTGCATGTTCTTTTTGTTCTAATCCAGAAACTATGGCTTTAGCTACCAATGTTTCTGCACAAATTAGCAGTATTCCTATGCTGAATGGTTCAAACTTTAAAGTTTGGAAGGATATCGTGGAGATTGTCCTCGGTTGTATGGATCTAGATATAGCTCTTCAAGAGGAGAAACTCACTTCCACTCCGAAAAACCTCAATGAGGTTAAAATAAAGAAGTGGGAGAGATCCAATCGAATGAGCATTATGATCATGAAACATTCAATTTCTGAGGCGTTTTGGGGCTCAATTATTGAGGATATAGATGCCAAACAGTTCCTAAAGGATGTTGAAAAATTCTTTACTAAGAATGAAAAGTCGGAGGCAAGTAATCTTTTGAGCAAACTTGTCTCCATAAGGTATAAAGGTAAAGGGAACATAAGGGAGTACATTATGAAAATGTCTCATCTTGCTTCAAAATTGAAAAGCACTAAAGTTAGAGTTGTCTGAAGACTTACTCGTGCATTTCATTTTGATTTCCCTTCCTGCACACTTTGGGCAATTCAAAGTGAGTTATAACACTCTGAAGGACACTTAGTCCTTAAATAAACTTATATCTCACTGTGTGCAAGAAGAAGAGAGGCTACAGCAGGATAAGACTAAAAGTGCTCACATGGCTTCATCTTTTCAGTATAAAAGAAAGCGTGATACTACTGCGGATGTGCCTTCTCAGCAGAAAAAGGCTAAGAAATAGGATCATGTTTCAACCTGTTTCTTCTGTAAGAAGGTGGGACACATGAAGAAGGATTGTACCAAATATGCCACCTGACGTGTAAAGAAGGGTATAATTCTTACTTTCGTTTGTTTTGAGGCTAGTTTAAGTTATGCACCTATTGATACTTGGTGGGTAGATTCTGCTGCTATTACTCATGTAAGTGTTACTATGCAGGGTTGCCTGTGGAGCCGACCGCCAAGTGATGCTGAAAGATACATCTATGTGGTAGACAGCAATATAGTTGCAGTCGAAGCTATAGGAACCTTTAGATTATGTTCCACGAGTGGATTTTACTTGGATTTATTATAGACATTTTATGTACCGTCATTTAGACGGAATTTGGTTTCTGTTTTTCGTTTGGACAAATCAGATTATTATTGTTCGTTCGGAGACAATAAAGTCAGTCTCTTTTATAATTCGAATAATATTTGCTCTGTTCATTTGGTGGATAATCTATATAGGCTGGACTTAAATTCCTATAATAATGAAATACTGCAAATGGGTACAAAACGAAAACAAAATGAGAATTCGGCATCATTATGGCATAAACGCCTAGGTCATATCTCTAAACAGAGAATTCAGAGGCTCGTGTCGGATGGAATTTTTGGACCCCTAAATTTGGCGGACTTTGAAGTCTGCATTGAGTGCATAAAGGGAAAAAGGACAAATGAAAGGAAATTAGGTGCCGAGAGAGCTAAAGATGTCTTAGAACTGATACATACCGATATATGTGGCCCATTCCCTACTGTCTCTTAGAATGGACAACAGTACTTTATTACGTTCATAGATGATTACTCTCGTTACGAGTATCTATATTTAATTCATGAAAAGTCCCAAGCCTTGGATGTTTTCAAGTCTTTCAAAGCTGAAGTTGAACTTCAACTTGGAAAGAAAATTAAAGCTGTCAAATCTGATCGTGGTGGTGAATACTACGGAAGATATGACGGTTCAGGTGAGCAACGTCCCGGGCTTTTTGCTCTTTTCCTAGAGGAGTGTGGTATTGTTCCGCAATACACCATGCCAGGCAAACCTAGCATGAATGGTGTTGCAGAGCGAAGGAACCGAACTCTTAAAGACATGGTGAGAAGTATGATTAGTCATTCTTCCTTGCCTGAATCACTCTGGGGAGAAGCCTTAAAGACCGCAGTGTACATCCTTAATAGGGTGCCAAGCAAAGCAGTTAATAAAACCCCATATGAAATTTGGACTGGGAAAAGGCCCAGTATAAAGCATTTGCATATTTGGGGATGTCCAGCTGAGGCGCGACCTTATAGGTCGCATGAAAGAAAATTGGACTCAAGGATAATTAGTTGCTACTTTGTTGGTTACACTGAGCGCTCACGGGGTACAAGTTTTACAATCTTGCATCAAGGTCTATTTTTGAAACGGGAAATGCGAGATTTCTTGAGGATGTTAAGTTTGGGGGGGGAGAAAATATTAGAAATGTTGCTTTTGATGAGGATTCTGTAACTGACAATGATCAGGTCCTTGTGCCTATTGTTGTTCAAGATACAGTTATAGTACAAGAGCAAAATGAGAACCTACTGTAGATCCAGTTACAGTACAAGAGAACAATGAGAATATTGTTGTTGCTCAAGATACTGCTACAGCACAGAAAAATAATGAGAATCCTCCTCAATCCCAACCCATACAGCAAGCTCAACAACCTCAAGAAGTGTCATTAAGGAGATCCAATAGAGAAAGGAGAAAATCCATCTATGGTCTCAAACAAGCTTCCCGTCAATGGTATCACATGTTCATCAAGTCATTACCTCATGGTTTTGAGGTAAATATCATAGATGAGTGTGTATACCGCAAGTTCAGTGGGAGTAAATACATCCTTTTGGTCTTACATGTTGATGACATTCTACTTGCCAGTAGCGATATAGGCTTGTTGCATGAAACTAAGAAATTTCTATCGAACAAATTCGAAATGAAAGATCTTGGTGATGCCTCTTTTGTATTAGGAATCGAGATACTAAGAGATCGCTCTCAAGGTATTCTTAGATTATCACAAAAGAACTATATCGAAAAGATTTTAAGTAGATATGGCATGGAAAGTTATAGACCAATGGACACACCCGTAGCTAAAGGAGACAAGTTCAGTCTCAAGCAATGCCCTAAAAATGATCTTGAGAGGACAGTAATGCATGATAAACCTTATGCATCAGCACTAGAGAGTTTAATGTATGCTCAAGTCTGCACACGTCCCGATATATCATTTTAGTGGGAGTGTTGGGTAGATACTTGAGCAATCTAGGCATGGATGATTGGATAGATGTTAAACGCGTAATGCGTTATTTAAAGAGAACAAAGAATTACATGCTTACTTATCAGAGATCAGAAAATTTGGAGATCATTAGGTACTCTGATTCCGATTTCATGGCATATGGTTGTGAAACTTTATCACTGAGCTTCGTATAGTATATGACATTGAAAGGTCATTAAAGATATTTTGTTACGATAAGTCAGCAGTACTATACTCTAACAACAGTAAGAGCTTGACAAAATCGAAGCATAGAGATATCAAGTTCTTAGTTGTTAAGGAGAAAGATTAAGAAAAACAGATTTCCATAGAACATATAGGAACAGAGTATATGCTAGCAGACTCACTAACCAAGGAATTGATCCCTAAAATCTTTCATGAGCACACTTCTCGGATGGGTGTCAATATTTGTGATGCCTTGGTTTAGTGGGAGTTTATTTTATGCTATATATCCTATGACAGATATTGAATTATTTTCTGCAGAATTAAGTTGATGGTTTATTTCATGTTATATAAAATGTTCATTTTGCAATATTTGTATTGTGTTTGATCTCATTAAAGTTGGACCAGCTGGAAATAGACATGCATGAGATCACTTGGCATGTAATTTTCATATTACTCATCCAAATTTGATCTATATCGTTAAGTATATTAGGATGGTGATTGGCGTGGTTTAGTCGCGACATTAATGTGATAAAAGCTGCGGTAGTTTCATATCTAATGTATGAGACAGACCAGATTGTTAAAGTAATGAGAAAAATAGCATTCAGATGCGCGCATAAAGTTTATAAGGTGTGATTATGTCAAGAAAGAATATATGTATAGCCCAAGTGGGAGATTGTTAGGAAATTATTTTAATTTCCTAATTTGTTTGTAGGCAATACATATATTAATTGTAATCACAAATTATGCTATTTCACTATAAATGACTTATATAATGATGATCTCATTTATTGTTATAAATGCTAATTGAATAAGTCATTATTACTTTTGATTTGGAATTAAATGAGAATAAAACCAATATATTAATTGTAATCACAAATTATGCTATTTCAAATTAAATGATGCTATTTCAAATTAAATGACTTATATAATGATGATCTCATTTATTATTTTAAATGCTAATTGAATAAGTCATTATTACTTTTGATTTGGAATTAAATGAGAATAAAACCGGATGTTATCTTTTGTTCCTTAGATAATTATCTTTTTGGATTTTAGATATATTATCTTTTGGGATTTAGATACTATTTTATTTGGGCTTAAGGGTTTAATGGGTGCCATGCTCAAATATAAATAGACCTTCAGGATTTCGGTCCCCAATATATCAAAGCCGCCTTTGTTGCTCTTTCCCCATCAAAAGAGTTACAGTTCAGCCACCTAGGAATACAGAAGGCTTTGGTTGAGGAAGATCGAAAGAACCACAAGATCCAAATTCTTCCATCAATTTCTGACTCTTATGAGTAAAGGTACGCTTCCGCATTATGTTATATATATTTTTTTGGTGATTCAATATGGATGATGTGGGATAATAAAATTAATTTATTTCAACAATTTAAACAAATTACAAGTTCAATTGAAATGGATAAGACTTTAAGAATAACAACAACATGTGAGCAAATATCAGCATCAAATGAACAAGAGAATATTGTCCGAGACTTCTCAAAAAGATGAGAACTCAATATTGGAGGCACATTTTCCATGTGGAAAAACAGGGCAGTCAATGAAGCTTGAAGCATTAGTGTCCACACACAAGTAAACTTGGTAAAGCTGGCTGTTACCGGATGAGTCTGAATTGCACTCAATGAATGGAGTGAACCCAATTGAATCACTTATTGCATTCTTAATGCTGCTCAAACTGTAGAATCCCCCATCTGGATTTATACCTGTATCTCACCAATTCATGTTTCTCAGTAATTTGGTTAACTTAAATAATTTCTATTAAATTACCAAAAAGTTAAAAAAGTACCTAGGAATTTAAGCTGGTTGTCATGCACTCAAATACTCTAAGGTGAGAAAAATAAGTTGTATCTACTCTACTTTAGATTGATGCAGTTTATCTCAAGTTAAATTACAGTAAACTTCCTTGTGATCAAGGCATTTTATTTATAAAAGGTACATGCCAATCCTTTTTAGATTTAAGTTACTATTATGAAATATCAAAAGTGCATTGAACTGCCTTTTTTTTCACGAAATATTAGAATATTTAATAAAATTTCAAAGTGACTTTTTTTTATAAGATCTCTTCTCTAGGTACCTGAGAATTTCCATGTTATAAACATGGCACTGACTTTTTCCTTAAGCAGGTTAGTAACAATTATTTCCACGGTAGAAGTTTGTGTATACAGTGAATGATAAAATAAGTATCTAAATAGGACACCAAAATTCTTAGGTGTGAAAAATATTTATGCTGTCTGAATGTGATTTACTAGTTTGTATAAGGATATATAGGATATAACTCTATACTAATTTATATTTTTTTGTACCTGCACTGGTAAGAGCTTGGAGGAGGTTAGCTTTTTGTTTAAGGTTAAGAGCTGCTTCAAAATAGTCATGTTGGTTAAGTAGTGACTCTGAGCAAGTTCCATGTTTGTCCCATTCATGGGACCAGAATTGTATTCCATTCCCGCTTGGGCACGCTAGTGTGGGCCATTCCTTTTGCATGGTGCTTATCAAATTTGATACCTGAATGTATGTCATCATAGTCACGAACAGATTAGTGGTAAATTCATCATTAATCTTTATTAATAAGACATAATAGTTGAGGATTTAAAAGAACTGCATCCAAGGATTACTCATCTTATCAGAAAAGACATAGCTTTTAGAATTAAAATATAAAATATAATGAGTTTATAATATATCCGTTATTTTATCATTATTTTTAAGTGTTCTCTCTTGATGAATATAATAAAAAAATGAGAGAAAGTGTTTGTCTTGTGAGTGAACAGAAAGGCAAAAGGCAAATACAAGTTTATGATTTATAAATTCGTTTATTTATGTTGAAATGGTCTGGAGAAGAAAAAGTAGAAAAAAAAAATCATAAAACTTTATCCAGATATGTGTTTCGTAAATAGGAATGCAATGAACTCCGTGGGACTAGTATTCCTCATTTCCTCCCCTATCTCCTATTCTAGTTAAGAAAAATAATATCGCTCCTCTTTCCTTTTTTGTCGCAGGTCTCCATTTATAGGTCCCTGTGTAGAGAAGGTGGATATTTTCGGATATCTATGAATATTACCTTTGAATAATATCTGTATTCTTAAAGGTGTGTATGATTCAAGTATTACTTTGTTAATTAGATTTTATTTTTATAAAAATCAAATATATTCAGAAGAAAGGTAGGAATTGAAATAATGGTATTTTAATTCTCTAGAATCAAACTTGCTTGGAAATAACTTTTCAAATTTTGAACTAAATATGAGAATATGATATTTCTATCTTAAAATTTTTAGAAATTATTTATAATTCCCCCAACTAGACAGACCTTTAAATGTGTTTTGGTGATTATTAGTTTAGTAAATTGATGAGCTTGGAATTTTATGAGAATGTTGTATGATCATCAATAAAAATGACAACACTAGAGTCCAGTGAGAATATAGAATCAAACAAAAACAATTACATTACCTGAGATTGCTGAAAGGGGTTGCTAGAATCACAGTTAGATGGGTATGAACCATCATTGTAATTTGGCCAAAGACCATGAATCCCAAAATCTGCATCAGGCTTCCCACTTGTTGGGTAGCAACAGCTCTGCTGTGTGTCGCAGTATGATCCTGGCCACTACAATTGCAAAATCCCAAAAATGTTAACAACTTCAATAATGTAAGTCCCACACATCATCGTAAGAAAATCCTGTGAAGCACATAGAACTAACGTCAAACACTGTAACATCACCACAAGTTTAATCAAAATAGACTCTTTAAACTCCATTGTGGCCTCAATTATTATATTGTTTATACGTATCACAAAGAATCAAATGAAATTGGGGATAGAGAAGGTGGTTTTGATTTTTGAAGTTGATTGTCTGGGTAGAACTATAACTGTGGAGTGGGTTTTAAAGGGGAAATGCAAAGCATGAATTTATAGGCAGAAAAAAGCAAGTTAAATTACTAGTGTTAGTGAGACTAACAAGGAAGAGTATCTGCGCAGTATATATATATATATTTACCAAAGATATGAGACTCGAACCCGCAACCTTTTAATTGAGTATAAAAAGACTATGCCATTTGAGGTATTACTCCTTAGCGTATCTGCGCAGTATATGCTGATCCTTCTAATCAGCCTATGAATTATGATTTGGTTTACGTGTGAAACTGCAGCACATTATTTTTCACATGTCGGCTACTTTTTATTATTATTATTCTATTTTATATATTTTTGTTTGGAGATCACTCAAATAAAGATGTTTATTTTATCTTTTGTTAAAGATATATATTGTTTTTTTAAATTATAAATCTTATTTATAATTAAGGGTAATGTTTTAACACCATCAATTAGCCACACATACAAAAATACTGGAACAATTCTATAGTCATAATTAAAATTAATAGTCAAATTAGTTCCTAAAAAATAAGACATTCTTCAAATTTATCCCTGTAAAATTTTTTCAATTAAATTGGTCCTTCAAAGATTATGAATTAATCATATATGTCCTCTAGTTATTTCACTCATTATCTTCGTCAACGATTGATGATGTAAAATGTTAAATGATAGCATACATGACACATAACATGTTCAATTAGACGTTGACTAAATATGTTTACGAAAATCTATCAATTTAGTCACTAAATCATATTAGGAATAGAATTTTTGTAATTGAAAAAAATGACCAAATTAATAAATTTTCATAAACATATTTGATCAATATCCAATTAGACATATCAAGTATTATATATGTTATCAATTAATGTTTTACAACATCAATCTTTGAAAATAACTAGTGTATGTTTCCGTGCTCTGAAGGATAATACATAAAATTATATAAATTTCTTATTAAAAACTTAAACAAAAATAATATAGTAATTATTATTATAAATATTTTATAACTTAAAATATTAAAAATAATTAGTATTTATCTTAACCAATTTGGATTGGTTGAATGATCATTTCATTTGTCTATTTAAGTAAATATTTGAAATTCGAATTTTGCCTTGTGTGTATAACAATTCATTAGTTAGCAGCAGACCATTAATAAATAGAGCATAAATATGTGGTGGATTAGTCTTTGGCCTGTCGAATTAAGAAATCCGTAACCTTCTCATTTTGAGTATATTTATACATAAAAAAATTTTACATAAAGAAAAAAAAAAGAAGAAAAGAAGGGTTGAAATAGCAAGCTGATAAAAATGATGATTCTTATAATTTTGTTTAGCCATCTATATATAGTAGACCAAAATACCATGATTATCTAATGAAATTAATTTGTATATATTGAATTCAATCTAAACAAGTAAAAAATTATTTTATTTTAGTTTAGTCTTTAATTCATATGATTTAAATTTGGCTCAAATATATATAATTTGATTTGATTTAATTATTAGTTAAAAATATTCCGGTTGCTTATGTTATTCATAGATTTATTATTTTAATGACTAATAAATTAATTAAATTAATTAATACACATAATAAATTTGGTTTAATAAATTAAAAAAAATAAATTAAAACAATACTAATAGAACATTTAAAAAAATAAATTAGAAAATACTAATAAATCAAATTGATATAAATTATAATAAATTATGTGATATTTAAATATCTAATCCAATCAATTAATTAATATAGTTAGTTTATCGTAATAACTTGTATTTAATGAGTTAAAAGAAATAAATCGAGAACACTCTCAAAACCATGTCACCTCAACTCCATCATTAAATGCAGAAATTTGATTTTTATATAATAAAATAGATAGATAGATTGTTAATGGAGTGACTGGACAAATATAATTAATTTGTAATTTTTAAATGATTAATTTCATAATTTGATTGAAAAAAATCTTTTAAGGATAAATTTAAAAAATATTTTATCTTTCAAAGACTAATTTGATTATCAACCCGTCATAATTATAATATAACTTTATAAGCAATACACTGAAATTATATATAAGTAATATAATTAAATTTTATTTATATCTATAGTCACATTTCATAAATAATATAATCAAATTATATTTATGTTTATAATTAAAATACGAATAAAAATATAAAA
>NC_029789.2:63123238-63124461 GCF_000816755.2 Arachis ipaensis | reverse complement strand
TATAAATAATTCTATAAATATTTTATGATGAATAAAAATATTAAACTTGTACTGCAATTTATTCTGGTAAAATTTATTTTTATTTTACTAAACATTAAATAAACTATTGAATGGAATTTTGTTTCGTCCATTAGAGAAAAATGATAAACTTCCATACTTCGATTATATTATAGCAATAATTTAGCCCTGTTATTTTTAAAGTCATGATTTCACTTTGATGTTAGGGATTTATGCAGGTTTAGAATTTCCACAAAAATATAGAATTCCATTGCAAGTATAGATCAAACCGGCAATTAACTCCCACGATCAAAGTTTAAAATATAAAAATTTGTCACAATTCAAAACAAGTAAAAACCGAGAGTTTGAAGTCTCAGGTCGTCTCCTTCGGACTATGCAAATTAGATGGCACACTCTTGGTTGTGAAATAAGGGGTTTTCTCAATCAAGGAACGAAAGATTAAAAGAATTAAGAAATAAGAGAACTAAGAAATGATAAAAAAAAAAGATATTAATGTAATTAAAAAGGAAACAAGATCAAAACTTAGTGAAAATACGATAAAAGCATAAAAGAACCTTGACTTGGAAATGAGAATTAAGGAATTCTATCATCGTCATAACCATAACTATGGCAACTATGATGAAGTTAATCTCACTTCGTCAACCCCTAACATCGAGGAGGAAGTCAAACAAGCATAATTGACCTTAATCCATAAGTCCTAGCTAACTTACTAATTAACTTAGTAAAAAGCTAGCGTCAATAGAAACAAGAGCCAACTAATAACCCAAGAATTATCACTAAATGTCGACATTATGTCTCTAGTATCCTAGGAACTCATTTTCCAAGGCAAAATGTGAAAATCTACTTAAAATCCGTAATTGGCATTTTCACAAACACTTGTGGACAAAATAACAAAATATGGTAAATTGCAAAGAAAAATGAAAACTATAAGCAACTATTCATAATATCAACAATATAAACTCAATCAAGCATATAGAAATCATAAAAGAGCAAATTCATAAACAAAAGATTCAAGAAATCAAATTGCATGTATTAACAAAATAACTTGAAACATAAGACAAAGTAGCAAGAAAAGTGTAATTAAAGAGAAAATTAAAGAGTACTTACAATAAAGATGAGCAAAATCCAAGATCAAAACTGAAAGTATAAAATTCTACAATGAAAATTAAGTAAAACCCTAAGAAAGAATTTTTAAAACTACACTA
>NC_029789.2:63121820-63122618 GCF_000816755.2 Arachis ipaensis | reverse complement strand
TCTAAAAGTGAGCTTCCCCTTGATATATGTTGATGTTCCTTTGATATAGCACTACTCCATGTAGCTTCAGAAATACCAAAAATTGGGCCAAGAAGCCCCAAAATCACAAGCCACGTGCTTCATTAGTGAAGTCACGCACTGGGACTCGTGTGTACACACAGATGTGTACGTACATACATTTGCTGATTTCTGCGCTTGTGCGTACGCGTACGCACACTTGACTGTATGCTTCTCTTTTGTTTTCTTCATGAAATCTCCCATTTTGCATGCTCCCTTCCACTTTTGCCTAGTCATTCTTGCCTAATTGACCTGAAATCACTTAACAAAACATATCATGGCATCGAATGGAATAAAAGTGGAATTAAAATGATCAATTTAAGCACAAAACACATGTTTTCACATTTAGGTTCAAATCAGAGAGAAGTCACAAAAGTATGCTATTTTGGCGATTAAGTGTGAATTTATGTGATGAAATCCGTTCAATTCAAGTAAAAAATTATCATTAAATATGGACTCATCATACTTCATGAATAATAATAATAATAATAAAAATAAAGTATGTCACAATAAAAAAAGAAGTACGTCACCAAATAATTTATCATCCGAATTATATATGAATCAAATCAATAATAGGAGGGCTAATATAAAAAAAATCGATAACAGAACTAGAGACTTACAAAATCTTTTTTAAATTCACAGAAAAAATATTTATATTTGTGTGACATATAAAATAATTACTATATTATTATTATTACATTACATTATTTTATTATTATTACATTACATTACATTATTTGT
>NC_029789.2:63118037-63119228 GCF_000816755.2 Arachis ipaensis | reverse complement strand
TGTCTGATATTTGATTAAATTATTCTTGTATTTAGTATTTTTTTTTGGGACTTCCTCTTAGTTAAAAGTATAATCATTATAATTTTTTTAATTATTATTGTTAGAAGTGTTCGTAGATCGGATATAACTAAAATTTCGATCTGATCCGCACTAAATTTATCAGATTGAATTCGATATTCGCACTTTTATGTTTAGATCGGATATCAAATATATCCGTAAAATAAAAAATATTAAAAAATTTTATTTTTATAAAAAAAGTCAATAATTTTTTTGTTTACTTTTTTAAACATATTTACTTCTATCCGATTAGAGTGTGAAGCAGATTCGATCTAATCCAATTCGATCATCTTACAGATCAAATCATATCCACAAATTATAGATTAGGTACGAATAAACACTGTGAATTTATGGATATGATTCGATGTATGAACACCCCTAACTACTGCTATAGGTTCATTGCTATAAAAGTATGCTTCTTTTTTATTATAAACCATTATTAGATCTTAATTACCATTAAAACAACTTAATTGTTAATAAAGAGATAATAATTATTGGTCTCTGAAATTATGTTCGTATTTTAATCTAATTTCAAAAATTTTGATTTACTCAATTTAGTCTTCTAACTTAATAGTTATGATTTACATTGGTTCCTAATCTTATTTTTGTCACAGTCTCACAAAATCGTTAACGTCATGCTGAGATGGACTAACGACTGCTACGTTGTACGTTCTAGCAAATACTTGATGTGACAATTAAATTTTTTTTGCCTTAATTTTTTTTCTAACAAAACACTTAAAACCCTAATCTGAGTCATGGATAGCTAAGTTAGAAATCAAACTAAATAAATTAAAACTTTAAAAATTAGATTGAAGCTCGAATATAACATCAAAACAAAACTTTAACTTATGTAGTGATTAATTTAAATGAGAATAAAATAAATCAAAATTCAATATAATTTTTATCAACGTTTTTAAATTCAAAATTTTTATACCAAAATTAATTAGGATTTTTCTTTAAATTGAAAATTTAACGAAATAGTAACTTTAATTATCTCAATCAATGCCCCAATCAATTACTAATATGTCTTAAAAAAAAGAAACTGTATATGAGAAGAAATTAATTAATATATCCACTTTAATAAATAGTTATTTGACTAAAATGAAAAAAATTATTTTTTCAGTATCCTAGATA
>NC_029789.2:63115605-63117742 GCF_000816755.2 Arachis ipaensis | reverse complement strand
TCTTTATTATTATTATTATTATTATTATTATTATTATTATTATTATTATTATTATTATTATTATTATTATTATTATTATTATTATTATGCACATTCAAAAATTCATAAATAAAATATCTGCAGTGGGATAAGAAGCATCCATGAACCAGCACATATGTCTCTTTTCATTTTTATGTACCCTTCCCCATCCCATTTAGTGTCCCGTGAGTTCTTAACAATCCAATAATCAGTACCAGTTTCATTTGTACTATAACTAACTGCCATAATACCATGATCATAATCATACTCACATGTTCTATTAAAAATATCACTGGAATAAAAAATGACCATGTCTCAAATATTGAGTCACCAAGTACTTAGCTCGTATTCTATTTTTGCATGTATTTCGGATACTGAGACCCCATTTAACACTTCTAACACAGATTGGAGTCGCAGTACCTAAAATATGTTCAATTTTTAAAACTTTCTCAGTAACCAAGATGTGACAAATTATATATTTATGTAATTATGTTGTATTTTATGTATTTTTGTAAATTTTTATTTATTTAGTTTAAATATAAAAACCCATTGATTTAAGAGAATGAAAAATGTATTAATAAATATAAAATTGTTCATGAAATTGAGCATATATATTAGTGACGGTCTTGTATAGTTCTATCTATTTGAGTTAAATCTCAAAATAGTCTATGAACTTACACTCGAGTCTCAAAGTGATTCTTGAAATTAATAATTACTCAAATTCGTCCACAAAATTGCCCTCCGAAATTCATAGTAGTCCCCAAAATAATTTCCATCCATCCTTGTCATTGAAGAGCTGAATTAGACTGAAATGTCGTCGTTTTGTATTTATACAAAAAAAAATCCTTAATCCCCAACACGATGTCTTTTTGTATTTATATAAAAAAAAATATAATCCCCAATTATCTTCACCAATTCTGTTCTTCACACTATTCTTCTTCTTCTTCAACTTCATAGTAGCAACAACAACGACATCATCATAACCAGCAAAAATTACAGAGTTAAGAAAACCAACAATCACAAGAGATCATAAAAAAATCAGCAACAATCAGAAAAGATCAATTAACCTAAATAGCAAACCTCAATCAACCTAAATAGCAACCATCACAAAAAAAAAAAAAAAAACTAACAATAATTACTGAATAAAAAATAACAAAAAATTCAACCATAGCAGCTACATTAAAACAGGATCAGCAACAACAACAATCACCCAAAACATTAAACAATAATGATTAAATAACTAAAAAAAATAAAAAAAATCACCTTGGCATAGAAAAAAGAAGAAGCATGCAGAGAAACATAGAGAAAAGACAAGAGAAGAGCGCAGACGGCTACAAGTAGAGAGGAACAAAAAGCTGCCGTTATTGTTGACGACGATGGTGCGCTTGAGAGCGATGATGGTGACGACGAAAGAGTGGAGATGGTTAATGGAGCGCTTAAAAACAGTGAAAAAGTGTGAAATCTGCACGGCGTGATTGGAGAGCACCTTGATCTCGTGGTAGTGAAGGAAAGCAGATTGAAAAATGTGAAAGACTAGGTTGGGGCGAACAGCACAGCACCGAGACGGAGGTCGGCAAAAGGTAGCCACAGAGAGAATTGAGGAAAGTTTGTCTCTGCTTTTGTGAGTCAGAGAGTAGTATTGAGTGTTGAGTGTGCGAGAGTAGAATTGGAGAGGGAGACTCAAAAGAATTTTTTTAAGTACAAAACGACGTCGTTTCAATCTTCTCTAATGGTAAGGATGGACGGAAATTATTTTAGGTATTATTATGAGTCTCGAAGGACAATTTTAGAAATAAATATGAATAATTATTAATTTCAAGAATCACTTTGAGACTCGAGTACAAGTCCAAAAATTATTTTAAGATTTAACCCTTTATTTTATTTAAATTTTTTTTATCATTCATATTCAAATTGAAACAATTGAAAAAGAGATGTACCTACTAATCTAATGTTAATTAAATTAGGGATTATTATTATTTGAGGATTATTTTTTGTTTGCCGTGTTCGCTTACTAAGAGAAAGAAGTAATAGAGAAATTAATTTAAATTAATTGGTTGATGAGCTCACTCATTAAATACCGAAAATTTAAAATTAGTTTTTAGTCAGTTGAATTAGAAAT
>NC_029789.2:63087544-63114903 GCF_000816755.2 Arachis ipaensis | reverse complement strand
TATATCTATTTGAAATTTAAACTGATTAAGAAAACGTTTTTTTTTTTTTGAAAAAAAATTATTTACACAATAATTGGTCTTACTAATTTTATATTGAAAACTTATTTATTTATGGAATCTATCTTGTTCTTTTTTATTTGGCAAGGTATCTAATACGTAATAATGTTTTTTTTTAAATGAATTATACACTTAAAAGCAAATAGTTAGTTATAAGGATTTTTTCATCTCCAAGGTTAAATTTAAACTCTGGATATTTTTATTAAAGGAAAATGTGATGCTCTACCGAACCACGTGCATTAAAAAACAAGAATTGTCTCCTATTTTTAATTCAAAAATATTTGGTAACCAAAGAAAATCAGCCAAAAACAACTATAACTTGTCTTATTTAACATTTATTAATTATTGCGACAATTAATTAATGTTAAATAAGGCAAGTTCTAGCTGTTTTTAATTTTTCTATCAAAACATAAAAAATAAAAGGAAAATTAAAAAGGGAAACTTGCGCTTATCCATTTTAAAAGTTCTAGCTAGGTGTTTTATGGGCAATATCGTTAGACGTTAGTATGGGTCTTTTTCCATGGTTTCACATTAGGGCTTAGGGACCAATAAGATTGCTAGAATGGTGTGTAATAAATTGTGCCGCTTTGTTTTTTGGACAAATGCTAGAAGCTAAGAAGAGGAGGAGGCAACTCTATTCATACGGGAAGGTGACTATGCTTGATCTCAAACGGAACTGTTTGCATTTTTAATCAACTTTCATACTTGATCTGCAAATGTGTTCACACGAAATATTTTATTCAACTTGAAAGTCTCATCTTAGATTAATAAATACCCATAATGATCCTGAAATTCACGTAATTATTTTAAATGGTTTTTAAGATCTAAAATTTTTTATATTGATCTTTTATATAGAACTTTGAATATTACAGTAATTTTTATATCATTTTCAGTACTAAATTCGTCATCAGAGTGTTGATATGACTATTCTTTACAGTTCTAATAGTTAGATGACGTGAATTCATTTTAATTTGGATTCAATTTGATCCTTCTCCCAATTTATAACTCTAATTCCAAAAATACAGAGCATATCTTCTGTGTTTTTATCTTCTTTTTCATATGTTATTTTCTTCTTCATCTTCTTTCCTATCTCTTTCTTTCTTCTTCGATATTGATCTCAACAAAGTCAGAGCCAGATGAAATTGTAAAGAGTTCGTGCAAAACTTTTAGAATCCCGTACTCCTACTCTTCCTATCCTTCCAACCTCATCCTTCTCTTCTCAGATTCGTTAGATGCAGTAGCAGTGCAATCAATCACAATGCAGATTATAGTTTGTGCTTCACCACTTTTGTATATCTGTATCCGAACCTCTCTTCTGTGCTACACTGCTACTGCTTACTGCTCTCGAACTCTATATTTTTCTATTCTTACTTGGTATTAATTTATCTCTATTCTTTTAATTTAAATTTCAACTAGAGTAATGCCGTTTAGAATTTGTTCTTAATTAATATAAATCAATACAATATTTTTATCTAAAGTGATGAATGCAACTCTTTTAAGTTATCTTTTTTCTCACTCAAAAATTTTTTAAGCTGATTTAAAGGCTTCAAATCCTAAAATTTGATCAAACAAAGCTTTAAAGACATGAGGAGCTCGAAAAAAGTTGTTGTTGTGATTATGGTGGGTGGGTGGACCACCAAGGTACTTTGTTTTTTTTTTTTTTTCTGAAGATTTTTGGTATTGATAAAAGTTGAGTCTTTATTGCAGAAGAAGATGAAAAAGAAAGAAAGAGATGAGGAAGAAGTTAAAAAATGCAGAAAAAGATGCTCTGTACTTTTTGAATTAGGATTATAAATTGGGAAACGGACTGAATTGGGCTCAAATTGAAATGAATCTACGTCATTTAGCTGTTGGAACTGTCTAGCGTGATAAAGAAGGACTACATCAATACTCTAATAGCTGACTCAGCACAAAAATAACACAGAAATTACTATAATACCCGAAACTCTATCTAAAAGATCGCTATAAAAAAATTTAAATTTCAAAAACTATTCCAAATAACAACGTCAATGTCAGAAACCATTATAAAAATTTATTTCGTCTTACACACCTACCAAAATAATGAGAAACTTGTTATATATACTATTTTATTAACCTTTTTATATATTTCTAATTCCCCTTCGTTATCATGTATACCAAACATGTCATCCAATTAACCTACAATTTTGACCTTATATTATAGGAAGCTTCTATGGTGGAGAAAGTATCTTTTGGTGTTTGAAGGACCTGGATACTTTTTGAATTGTTGAAAAATTTGGGACTCTATTAAAATTTTGCAATTGAGAATTATTTCTGTTATTCAGCCCTCATACTGAGAACATTCTTTTTCATTGTTGCTTCATGCTCCATCTTGGTCCTCAATACTACCCGTTCTTTCTCCTTCCCTTACCTCAGCCTGATACGCGAAAATTAACTCGCACAACTTCACCGGCAAGTGCACCGGATCGTCCAAGTAATACCTCAGGTGAGTGAGGGTCAATCCCACGAGAATTGTTGGATTGAGCAAGCAATAGTTATCCTGTTGTACTTAGTCAGGCAAATAGAAAAGGAGTTGTTGTTGTTGAATTCGCATAGAACAAGATGAATAAAGAAAGCAGTAAATATTGATAAAGAGATAATGTATGAAAATAGTTAAGACTTCGGAGATGCTCATCTTTCCGCATTAATCCTTCTTACTTACTATTCCAACAATGAGTGATTCATTCCATGGCAAACCATTAGTGATTAAAGTATAATGTCTTAGCGAGTTAATCTCCCCTGACCTTACTAAAACGCCACAGACAAGGTCAATTCTTTCAGATCAGAGGGTGAAGCTCAGAAATCTAGTTTAGCGTCACAAAAATCCTAAGTACCCAAAGCTAACCAAATTATATGTCACATATCTAATTAGCCCAGATAATTGGCGATTTAGGAGGAGTACTTTCAAGTTGTAGCCCAAGCGAGATAACTCTGTCGAGAATCACAAGTGCTTATGTAGAATAAGAGGTCATACTGTCGTTCCACCCCAGATTCATAAGATTAAGAACGAAAACAACACCTTAGAATAATCAAACATTAATTGAAATAGAAGAGTAATAGTATTAATCCATAGAAACAAGTAGAGCTCCTAACCTTAATCAGGAAGTTTAATTACTCATGCTTTACAAAAGTAAAAGAAGATCTGAAAATAATGTTCCATGATCAAAATCCTCCTCATAACCTTAAGTGATCTCCTTTTTAAATAGTAAATACTAATCTTAAAAAATGTTATTTTAAATTTAAAAGTTACAAAGATAAGTGATAAGCTAAGGAGTGCCAAAATCCACTTTGGGCCCACTTTGGTTATGTGTTTCGGTCAAGCCTAGCGTTCAACTTGGGATATAAGCGTTGAACGCCCATTAGAGGGGTGAGCTTGCTATCTTCTAATCCCTGTCTGGCGTTGAACGTCAGTTTTGGGCGTTCAACGCTGGAGCCTGGTCCTTCTTGGGCGTTAAATGCCAGAAGAGAAGTATAGCCTATCATATATTGATGGAAAGCTCTAGAAGTTAGCTTTCCAACGCCATTGAGACCGCATCAATTGGACCTCTATATCTCAAGATATACTCGTTGGAATAAACGGAGGTCAGGATTGACAGCATCTACTATCCTTTCTTCATCTCTGAACAAGATTCTGCCAAATTTGTCCAAAAATCATCTAAAATCATAGAAATAACATAAAAACTCAACGTAGCATCCAAAAGGTGAATTTTGCACTAAACATACTAAAACTTAATAAAATATAACAAAAAATACTATAAAAATACTGTGAAAAAGGGTACAAAATGCTCACTTATCACAACACCAACCTTAAACTGTAGTTTGTCTTCAAGTAACCAAAAACAAGATAGTACTAAATGGAAGAGAAAAATACATCAGGTCTTAGAGTTGTCAATGAAGCTCAGTTCCTATTATTGAATGGGGCTATTAGCTTCCTTATTTCTGAACAGCCTTGGCATCTCACTTTCTTTTGAAACTCAGAAATATTAGCATCCCTTGGAACTAGAATCCGGATGATATTATTGACTCTTTTCTTTTAGTTTTTCTTGATTCTTGAACACAACTTTTTCTTTTGGTGCTTTGCACCTTTTGAGCCTAGTTGTGACTCTAAGCATTTTATTTTCAAGTATCATCACCTGATACATAAACGCCACAAGCACTTAACTGGGGGAACCCTTAGGATTTGAATTTAGCTTTGCTTAAATTCCCAGGCAGTGGTGCTCAGAGTTCTTAGGCGTACTCTTTATAGCATTGGATCACGACTTTAAATGCTCAGTCTCAAGATTTTCTTGACACCTTCACACTACAAGCATATAGTTAGGGGTAGTAACTCTTTTGAGCTTTTTAGGCCAATTTTGACCCTCCTAACCATTGATGCTCAAAGCCTTGGACCCTTGTTCTTTCGATTTTTCTTTTTCTTTTTATTTTTCTTTTTTATTCTTTTTGTTGTTTCTTTTGCTTCAAGAATCAATCATTTTTTTTTTCAGAGAATCAATAATACTTCTCTAAATTTCTGTTCCTCAAGAGTCAATATGCTCAACTTCAATATCAATTATGCACCATTCAGTTCATACATTCAAAAATAAAGATAGTGCCACCACATCAAAGTAATTAGAATAACTCATAATATATAACTCAAATCTCATGTATTTTACTTTTTCTTTTTCAAAAAAGTTTTCTTTTAAGCTTAGTGGGCAATACATGAGACATCTTATAACCATAAAAATTTTGAAAATTTGAACCACTAGACTAGAAAGCAAAGGAAATCCTAATAGTGATCATGCAAAAGCTAGAATACGAGCAGGAAATAAGATAAAGGAAGGGATAATGAAACTTAACTACCTCAGTTATGGTGGCTGCTGATCTTTCATGAAGATGATTCAACTTCCTTTGGTGCCTTTGATGATAACATAATCCCAGAGCTTGCTCTGCAATACCAAACTTAAAAAGTTTGTTTGTCCCCAAGCAAAGAAAACTTAGTCCCCTGTTGGCATTTAAACGCCAAGACTGCTTCCCTTATGGGCGTTGAACGCCCATGTTCTTTTCTCCCTTCTAGTGTTGAATGCCAGTAAGGGACACCTTCCAGGGTGTCTATTTCTCTCTTACGCATTCCTGTTTCTGTTCTAATGGCTACACATGATCACAAACGTTAGAAAAACTAAGAAAACTATGAAAATCAACGATAAATAAAAATTTACTAAATGAAACTCAAACTAAAGAAAAATGAAATTAAAACAGAATTAAACAAAAGGGTACTTATGGTTGGGTTGCCTCCCAAGAAGCGCTTCTTTACCGTCACTAGCTTGATGGTCAGCTTCTTCAAGGAGGAAGATAGTCATAGAGGCTTAAATCCTCACTCCTCACTGTGAGCTTCTTTTCAGTGCTCTCATAGATCAGCTCAATATACTCAGGAGATAGGGTCCTATTCACAGTATGAGGCAGGATTGAACTTGCTGTGGATACCAACCTCATCCCTAGTGAGAAACCTTCAATAGAAATCTTTTTGGTTATCCATCTCCTAGGCATCTTTCTCTTGGGACCTTCCTCTTTGGTGGGTGGTGACTGTCCAACACCAAACTTAGGTTTGATGTCTAGAGAAATTGTATAAGTTTTCACCAAAGGAAGAGGCTTCAGCATTGTACTCTGCATATAAATACGTCCTTTATCAGGGGGTAGTGGAGGTTTAAAGATCTTGAAAATCATTCAATCTTTATGTAACCTTGACACCAATTTGCCTATGTCACCATCACTGGGGTTCCTTCCAGTAGAGGGAGACCTTTGCTTCAAAATCTCAGCAAAAGGATTATTGACTTGCAGCTTTTTAAAGTCTTCCAAGAACTGTGAATATTTCTCGTCCTTGGTCTCCTTTTGCATGTTTAGGGAGTGTTGTGCTTCAAGCTCTTCCATTTCCATAGGGGCGTGTATAAGTGCACTCCTAGTCTCCTCTTGAGTCTTGTTTTCTTTCAGAACCTCAGCAGCTTGCTCCTCCTTGGTTTCGGCCTCCTCTCCCATAGTGAGAACCTTGCACTCTTCCCTTGGATTTACCTCTGTGTTGCTTCGAAGAGTGTTGGAGGGTTCCTCAGGTATCCTTTTGCTTAACTGACCCACTTGTATCTCCAAGTTCCTAATTGAAGACTGGGTTTCTTGCATGAAACTATGAGTGGTCTTGGAGAGGTTAGAAACTATTGTGGCTAGGTCAGAGAGGCTTTGCTAGGACGTCTCTATTTGCTGTTTGGTCTGGCTCAATTGCGCTTCCATAATCTTACGGGAAGCTCGGGTCTCCTGTAATACTTCTGTAAGTATAGATGCCAGGTCAGGTGTAGTGTTAGGTTGTGGGGGCTGAGGAGGAAGGTTGTTGACTGGATTTTGATTAAGCCTTCCCTGAAAGCTATTAGCATAATTCAGTTGCTGACCATGGGGCCGCTCTCTGCTCCCAAAGCTTGAGAAACTCCCCCACCTTTGAAACCAAGGAGTAATATCGGGGTTACTGGAGGGGTTGCTCGTGTAATTAACCTTCTTTGGTATTCACTGGCCATAGTTGTAAGGCTCATCTTGAGGGGAGCCATCTTTCATACCATATAGACTATCTGGAAAAGTATTCAGAATCTTTGTAGCTGGGCTCTTGATGAGCGGATATTTTATACCCTTTTTAGCATTATTTTAATATAGTTTTTAGTATGTTTTAGTTACTTTTTATTATATTTTTATTAGTTTTTATGCAAAAATCACATTTTTGGACTTTACTATGAGTTTGTGTGTTTTTCTGTAATTTCAGGTATTTTCTAGCTGAAATTGAGGGATCTGAGCAAAAGTCTGATTCAGAGGCTGAGAAAGGACTGCAGATGCTGTTGGATTCTGACCCTCCTGCACTCGAAGTGGATTTTTTGGAGCTACAGAAGCCCAATTGGTGCACTCTCAATTGCGTTGGAAAGTTTACATCTTAGGATTTCCAGCAATATATAATAGTTTATACTTTGCCCGAGATTTGATGGTCCAAACTGGCATTCAAACGCCAACCAGAGACCCTTTTCTGGCGTAAAACGCCAAAACTGGCACCAGAACTGGAGTTAAATGCCTGGTGCACGAAATTGTGAATTACACTTTTTACAACTCCAGTGCCACTAACCAGCAAGTGCACTGGGTCATCCAAGTAATACCTTACGTGAGTAAGGGTCGATCCCACGGAGATTTCTGGCTTGAAGCAAGCTATGGTTATCTTGTAATTCTTAGTCAGGAGATCAATGATAATTCTTAATTTCAATAGTAAAAAGTAAAAGAGCATCAAATAAATACTTGTTATGTAGTAATTGAGAACAGATTGAGGTTTTGGAGATTCTTTGTCTTCTGAGTCTCTGCTTTCCTCCCATCTTCTTCTTCACGCACGCAAGGCTCCTTCCATGGCAAGCTGTATGTTGGTGGATCACTGTTGTCAATGGCTACCATCCGTCCTCTCAGTGAAAAAGGTCCATGTACATGGCTAATCATCTGTCGGTTCTCACTTGTGTTGGAATAAGATCCATTGATCCTTTTGCATCTATCACTACGCCCAATACTTGTGAGTTTGAAGATCGTCACAGTCATCCCTTCCCGGATCCTACTCAGAATACCACAGACAAGGTTTAGACGTTCCGGATCTCAGGAATGCTGCCAATTGATTCTATCTTTTACCACGAAGACTCTGGATTCATTGATTTGAACGCTCTGTTGTCAGGAGAGGCAATCAAACTCCTGAACCAGGAACCCAAGAGATATATACTCAAGCTATTACAGATAGAACGTAAGTGTTTGTCAGACACGCATTCATAGGTTGAGAATGATGATAAGTGTCACGGATCATCACATTCTTCATGGTTAAGTACGAGTGAATATCTTAGAATAGAAACAAGCGTGTTGAATAGAAAATAGAAGTAATTGCATTAATTCATCGAGACACAGCAGAACTCCTCACCCCCAATCATGGAGTTTAGAAACTCATGCCGTAGAGATACAATGTAAAACGTGAAAATGTCATGAGATACATAGTAAGTCTCTAAAAGTTGTTTTTATACTAAACTAGTAGCTAGGGTTACAGAAAATAAGTAACTAAGTGCAGATAGTGCAGAAATCCACTTCCGGGGCCCACTTGGTGTGTGCTTGGACTGAGCATTGAGCTTTACACGTGTAGAGGCTTCTCTTGGAGTTAAACGCCAGGTTACAGCCTGTTTGTGGCATTTAACTTTGGTTTATAACCTGTTTCTGGCGTTTAACTTCAGAATAGGCCAGAAAGTTGGCGTATGAATGCCAGTTTGCGTCGTCAAAACTCAGGCAAAGTATGAACTATTATATATTGTTGGAAATCCCTGGATGTCTACTTTCTAACACAATTGAGAGGGCGCCAATTGGGTTTCTGTAGCTCTAGAAAATCCATTTCGAGTGTAGGGAGGTCAGAATCCAACAGCATCTGCAGTCCTGTTTTAGCCTCTGAATCAGATTTTTGCTCAGGTCCCTCAATTTCAGCCAGAAAATACCTGAAATCACAGAAAAATACACAAACTCATAGTAAAGTCCAGAAATGTGAATTTTGCATAAAAACTAATAAAAACATAGTAAAAACTAACTAAATCATACTAAAAACTACCTAAAAACAATGCTAAAAAGCGTATAAATTATCCGCTCATCAACGCCCAAATTGGCATCCAAGCTGGCGTTTAACTCTAGAAAAGACCTATGCACGTGTAAAGCTCAATACTCAGCCCAAGAACACACCAAGTGGGCCCCGGAAGTGGATTTCTGCACTATCTGCACTTAGTTACTTATTTTTTGTAATCCCTAGTAATTAGTTTATTATAAATAGCACTTTTTACTATTGTAATCGGGGGACCTTATGCCATTTTTCACATTTGGAGGCTGGTCACACGGCCATGCCTAGACTTTTTTCTCTTATGTATTTTCTACGGTGGAGTTTCTACACCTCATAGATTAAGGTGCGGAGCTCTGTTGTTCTTCATGAATTAATGCAAGTACTATTGTTTCTCTTTCAATTCACGCTTACTTATTCTCCAAGATATACTCTCGTATTAATTCAGTTAAGTCAGAAAGAAGGGGTAACCCGTGACAATTGATGAGCGGGTATTTTATACGCTTTTTGGGGTTAATTTCATATAGATTTTAGTATATTTTAGTTAGTTTTTAGTTTATTCTCATTAGTTTCTAGGCAAAATTCATATTTCTGGACTTTACTATGAGTTTGTGTGTTTTTCTATAATTTCAGGTATTTTCTGGCTGAAATTGAGGGAGCTGAGCAAAAATCTGATTCAGGCTGAAAAAGGACTGCTGATGCTGTTGGATTCTGACCTCTCTGCACTCAAAATGGAATTTCTGGAGCTACCGGAGTCTAAATAGCGCGCTTCCAATTGCGTTAGAAAGTAGACATTCAGGGCTTTCCAGCAATATATAATAGTCCATACTTTGCTCAAAGATAGATGACGTAAACTGGCGTTCAACGCCAGTTCCATGCTGCAGTCTGGTGTCCAGCGCCAGAAACAAGTCAAAAGTTGGAGTTCAACGCCAGAAATGGATCCAAAGCTGGCGTTGAACGCCCAAAACAGCCATATGCACGTGAGAAGCTTTAGTCTCAGCCCCAGCACACACCAAGTGGGCCTCAGAAGTGGATTTTTGCACCATCTATCATAGTTTACTCATTTTCTGTAAACCTAGGTTACTAGTTTAGTATTTAAACAACTTTTAGAGATTTATTTTGTATCTCATGACATTTTAGATCTGAACTTTATACTCTTTGACGGCATGAGTCTCTAAACTCCATTGTTGGGGGTGAGGAGCTCTGCTGTGTCTCAATGAATTAATGCAAGTATCTCTGTTTTCCATTCAAACATGCGTGTTCCTATCTAAGATATCCATTCGCGCCTAATTATGGAGAAGGTGATGATCCGTGACACTCATCACCTTCCTCAATCCATGAACCTGTGTCTGACAATCACCTCCGTTCTACATCAGATTGAATGAATATCACTTAGATTCCTTAATCAGAATCTCCGTGGTATAAGCTAGATTGATGGCAGCATTCATGAGAATCCGGAAAGTCTAAACCTTGTCTGTGGTATTCCGAGTAGGATTCTGGGATTGAATGGCTGTGACGAACTTCAAACTCACGAGTGCTGGGTGTAGTGACAGACGTAAAAGGATAGTAAATCCTATTCCGGTATGATTGAGAACCTGCAGATGATTAGCCGTGCGGTGACAGCGCACCCGGACCCTTTTCACTGGAAGGATGGATTGTAGCCATTGACAACGGTGATCCACCAACACACAGCTTGCCATAGGAGGACGTGCGTGCGTGAACAAGAAGACAGAGGAAAGCAGAGATTCAGAAGACAAAGTATCTCTAAAACTCCAACACATTCTCCATTACTGCATAACAAGTATTTATTTCATGCTCTGTTATTCCTTGCAATCAAATTTGATAAGTGAATTGTTTTATTTTTTTCCTGACTGAGAGTTACAAGATAACCATAGCTTGCTTCAAGCCAACAATCTCCGTGGGATCGACCCTTACTCACGTAAGGTATTACTTGGACGACCCAGTGCACTTGCTGGTTAGTGGTACGAGTTGTAAAAAGTGTGATTTATAATTCGTGCACCAACAATCACCCACTATCTTCGTTACTCGCTTAGCCAAGATCCGCATGCCTGATAACCACAAGCGGTCTACATGATGTTCAACGTAGTCATTGGACGATAGCCGGAGTATATTCTCTTGGGTCTCTAATCCATGGACCGAGTCTGTGAGGTAAGAACCTTCGTGGTATAGGCTAGAACCAATTGGCAGCATTCCTGAGATCCGGAAAGTCTAAACCTTGTTTGTGATATTCCGAGTAGGATCTGGAAATGGATGACTGTGACAAGCTTCAAACTCGCGAATGTTGGACGCAGTGATAGTGTGCAAAAGGATCGAGAGATCCTATTCCAACGCAAGTGAGAACCGACAGATGATTAGCTGTGCGGTAGCTGTGCGTGGTATTTTTCATCCGAGACGAGAAATCCGACAGTTGATTAGCCGTGCAGAAACCGTACTTGAACCATTTTCACTGAGAGGATCATATAGCTTGCCATGGAAGGGAGCATGCATGATTGGATGAAGACAATAGAAAAGTAGAGGTTCAGAAGCAACAAAGCATCTCCAAACGCTTATCTGAAATTCCCACCAATGAATTACATAAGTATCTTTATTTTATTTTATGTTTTATTTATCTTTTAATTATCAAAACCTCATAACCATTTGAATCTGCCTGACTAAGATTTACAAGATGACCATAGCTTGCTTCAAGTCGACAATCTCCGTGGGATCGACCCTTACTCACGTAAGGTATTACTCGGACGACCCAGTGCACTTGCTGGTTAGTTGTGCGGAGTTGTGAAAAGTGTGATCACAATTTCGTGCATTAAGTTTTTGGCGCCGTTGCCGGGGATTGTTCGAGTTTGGACAACTGACGGTTCATCTTGTTACTTAGATTAGGTAATTTTCTTATTGTTTCAACCTTTATTTTATTTTCAAAAAGTTTTCAAAAATCTTTCAAAAAATTTTTTCTTTTTCTTTTTTCCAAAAAAAAATATATTTTCGAAAAAAAAATACAAAAAATCAATAAAGTGATAAAAACCAAATAAATTTTGTGTTTCTTGTTTGAGTCTTGTGCCAAATTTTAAATTTGGTGTCAATTGCATTCTTTTTAAAATTTTCTTAGATTTTCGAAAATTCATGGATTGTGTTCTTCTTTGATCTTCAAGTTGTTCTTGATGATTTTCTTTGTTTGATCTTTACATTTTCCTATTTTGTGTCTTTTGTTGTTTTTCATATGCATTTTCGAATTCATAGTGTATAAACATTAAAAATTTTTAAGTTTGGTGTCTTGCATGTCTTTCTTTTCTTAAAAATTTTCAAAAGTATGTTCTTGATGTTCATCATGATCTTCAAAGTGTTCTTGGTGTTCATCTTGACATTCAAAGTGTTCTTGCATGCATTATTTGTTTTGATCTTAACTTTTTATGTTTTGTTTCATTTTGTTGTTTTTCTCTCTCCTCATTAAAAATTCAAAAATAAAAAATAATTTTTTTCTTATTCTTCTCATAAATTTCGAAATTTTGGTTTGACTTGGTAAAAAATTTTTAAAATTTAGTTGTTTCTTGTTAGTCAAATCAAAATTTCAATTTAAAAATTTTATCTTTTCAAATCTTTTTCAAAATCAAATCTTTTTCATTTTTTCTTTTAATATTTTCGAATTCTTTCTTAAAATTTTTCAAAATCTTTTTCATTTTTCTTTTAATGTTTTCGAAAATCTTTAAACAAATTTTCAAAATTTTTTTCTTAATTTTATTTCATAATTTTCGAAATCTTTGCTAGCATTTAATATTTTGATTCAAAAATTTCAAGTTTGTTACTTTCTTGTTAAGAAAGGTTCAATCCTTAATTTCTAGAATCATATCTTTTAGTTTCTTGTTAGTCAAGTCATCAACTTTAATTTCAAAAATCAAATCTTTTTAATTTCTTTTTCAATCTTTTTCAAAATAAATTTCAAATCATATCTTTTTCAAAATTTAATTTCAAAATCTTCTTCTAACTTCTTATCTTCTCAAAATTTATTTTCAAATCTTTTTCAAATAATTACTTGATTTGTTTGTTTTAATTTTAAAATTTTACTATTTCTTATCTTTTTCAAAACTACCTAACTACTTTTTCACTTCTCATTTTCAAAAACCACTAACCACTTTTTCAAAAACCTTTTTAATTAACTAATTGTTTTAAATTTTAATTTTATTTTATTTCTTTTAATATTTTCGAATTCTAACTTATAATTAAAATAAAAATAAAAATATTTTTCTTTTCTTTTAATTAATATTCGAATTCCCTCTCTCTCTCTCATCTCTTTCTATTTATTTTATTTAATTACTAACACTTTTCTTCTACTCATAATTCAAACCCCTCTCTCTTCTCTCTGTTCGAATTATTAATCTCCTCTCTCTTCTCATTCTTCTATTCTTCTACTCACATAAAGGAATCTCTATACTATGACATAGAGGATTTCACTTCTCTCTTTGTTCTCTTCTTTTTCATATGAGCAGGAACAGGGATAAAGACATTCTTGTTGAAGCTGATCCTGAACCTGAAAGGACTCTGAAGAGGAAGCTAAGAGAAGCTAAAGCACAACACTCCGGAGAGGACATAACAGAAAATTTTGAAAAAGAAGCAGACATGGCAACCGAACCCAACAACAATGCTAGAGATGCAAGGAAGATGCTTGGTGACTTTACAGCACCAACTTCCAACTTCTATGAAAGAAGCATCTCAATTCCTGTAATTGGAGCAAACAACTTTGAACTTAAGCCTCAATTAGTTTCTCTAATGCAGCAGAATTGCAAATTTTATGGACTTCCATTGGAAGATCCTCATCAGTTCTTAGCTGAATTCTTGCAAATCTGTGACACTGTTAAGACCAATGGGGTTGATCCCGAGGTCTACAGACTTATGCTTTTCCCCTTTGCTATAAGAGACAGAGCTAGGATATGGTTAGACTCACAACCTAAAGAAAGCCTGAACTCTTGGAAAAAGTTAGTCAATGCTTTCTTGGCCAAATTCTTTCTACCTCAAAAGATGAGTAAGCTTATAGTGGAAGTCCAAACCTTCAGACAGAAGGAAGGTCAATCCCTCTATGAAGCTTGGGAAAGATACAAGAAATTGATCAGAAGGTGTTCTTCTGACATGCTTTCAGAATGGAGCATCCTATGTATATTCTATGATGGTCTGTTTGAATTATCCAAGATGTCATTGGACCACTCTGCTGGTAGATCTCTTCATCTGAAGAAAACACCTGTAGAAGCCCAGGAACTCATTGAAATAGTTGCAAATAACCAGTTCATGTATACTTTTGAAAGAAATCCTGTGAATAATGGGATGACTCAGAAGAAAAGAGTTCTTGAGATTGATACTCTGAATGCCATATTGGCTCAGAACAAAATATTGACTCAGCAAGTCAATATGATTTCTTAGAATTTGACTGGATTGCAAGCTGCATCCAACAGTACTAAAGAAGCCTCCTCTAAAGGAGAAGCTTATGACCCTGAGAATCCTGCAATGGAAGAAGTGAATTACATGGGAGAATCCTATGGAAACACTTACAATCCTTCATGGAAAAATCATCCAAATTTCTCATGGAAGGATCAACAGAAGCCTCAACAAGGCTTCAATAATAATAATGGTGGGAGAATTTGGTTTGGCAATAGCAAACCTTTTCCATCATCATCTCAACAACAGACAGAGAATTCTAGGCAGAGCCTCTTTGACTTAGCAACCATAGTCTCTGATCTATCTAAGACCACTCTCAGTTTCATGATTGAAACAAGGTCCTCCATCAGAAATTTGGAGGCACAAGTGGGTCAGCTGAGTAAAAGAGTTCCTGAAACTCCTCCTAGTACTCTCCCAAGCAGTACAGAAGAGAATTCCAAAGGAGAGTGCAAGGCCATAACTATATCCAAAGTGGCCGAACCTGGAGAGAGTAAAAAGGCAGTGATTTCCAGTGAGGAAGACCTTGCTGGATGTCCACTGACTAATAAGGAGTTCCCTATTGAGGAACCAAAGGAATCTGAGGCTCATATAGAGACCATAGAGATTCCATGGAACTTAATGCTGCAGTTCATGAGCTCTGATAAAGATTCTTCCTCTGATGAAGATGAAGATCTTGTTGAAGAGCAAGTTGCTCGGTATCTAGGAGCAATCATGAAGCTGAATACCAAGTTATTTTGTAATGAGACTTAGGAGGATGAACCTCCATTGCTCATTAAGGAACTGAATACCTTGGTTCAGCAAAAATTACCTCAAAAGAAATCGGATCTTAGAAGGTTCTTAATTCCTTGCACCATAGGCACCATGACCTTTGAGAAGGCTCTGTGTGACCTGGGGTCAGGTATAAACCTCATGCCACTCTCTGTAATGGAGAAATTAGGGATCTTTGAGGTACAAGCTGCAAGAATCTCACTAGAGATGGCAGACAAATCAAAGAAACAGGCTTATGAACTTGTAGAGGATGTCTTAGTGAAGGTTGAAGGCCTTTACATTCCTGTTGACTTCATAATCCTAGACACTGGAAAGGATGAGGATGAATCCGTCATCCTTGGAAGACCCTTCCTAGCCACAGTAAGAGCTGTGATTGATGTGGACAGAGGAGAGTTAGTCCTGCAACTGAATGAGGACTACCTTGTGTTTAAGGCTCAAGGATCTTCCTCTGTAACCATGGAGAGGAAGCATGAAAAACTTCTCTCAATACAGAGTCAAGCAGAGCCCCCACATTCAAACTCTAAGTTTGGTGTTAGGAGGCAATCATCATGCTCTGAGTGTCTATGAAGCTCTATAAGAGCTCACTGTCAAGCTATTGACATTAAAGAGTGCTTACTGGGAGGCAACTCAATGTTATTTAATTATATTTATTTGTTTTCTATTGTTATGTTTTCTTAAGGTTGATGATCATGTGGAGTCATAAAAATAGCTGCAGAATTAAAACAGAATCAAAAATAGCATAAAAAATAGCACACCCTGGAGGACTGGCGTACTGACGTTTAAACGCCAGTAAGGATAGCAGAATGGGCGTTTAATGCCCATGCAGGCAGCATTCTGGGCGTTCAGAAAAACGCCCAGTAAAAAAAGATTCCTGGTGTTTAACGCCAACCAGGGTCTCTGGCTGGGCGTTAAATGCCCAAAGAGGTAGTCAAGTGGGCGTTAAACGCCAGAATGGATAGCATTCTGGGCATTTAACGCCAGGATGACACAAGGGAGGTAATTTTGTTTTTAATTCGATTTTTTTTTTAATTTTTCATGTTTTAATTCATAATTTTTTGCATCAAACATATTTTAAACGTTCATCTTTCAATTTCTGTTTTCAAAAAATTAATAATCTTTCCAATTCTTTTTAATTCTTTTCAATTCCTTCCAAAACATTTTCAAAACTTACATATCTTTTCAAATTCTTTTCAACTCTTTTTAATTTTTCTTGCATATAGTAATAAGTTTTTAAAATTAATTGCATCTTTCTTCTTCTAGTCCCTTCTATCTTATTTTGCTCGAGGACGAGTAAACCTTTTAAGTTTGGTGTGGAAAAGCTCAGCTTTTTGCTTTCCATAACCACTAATGGCACCTAAGGCCAGAGAAACCTCTAGAAAAAGGAGCAACAAACGCAAGAAAGAGACATAAAGGAGCTCAAGAACTCCATTGGTTCTTCAAGAAGAAGAAGAAGCCACCATCACTAAGGTGGACCCGTTCTTTAATCTCCTTGTTTATTTTCTTTTCTGTTTTCAGTTTTTATGCTTTATGTTTTGACTATGTTTGTGTCTTCATTACATGATCATTAGTGTTTAGTGTCTATGTCTTAAAGCTATGAATTTTCCATGAATCTTTCACCTTTCTTAAATGAAAAATATTTTCTGAAAAAGAAAAAGAAGTACATGAATTTCGAATTCTATCTTGAAAATAGTTTAATTATTTTGATGTGGTGGCCATACTTTTTGTTTTCTGAATGAATGCTTGAACAGTGCATATTTTTTATAGTGAAGTTTATGAATGTTAAAATTGTTGGCTCTTGAAAGAATAATGAAAAAAGAGAAATATTATTGATAATCTAAAAAATCATAAATTGATTCTTGAAGCAAGAAAAAATAGTGAAAAACATAAAGCTTGCGAAAAAAATATGGCAAAAAATAAAGAAAAAAGAAAGAAAAAGAAAAAGCAAGCAAAAAAAGCCAATAGCTCTTTAAACCAAAAGGCAAGAGCAAAAAGCTAATAACCCTTTAAACAAAAAAGCAAGGGTAAAAAGGATCCAAGATTTTGAGCATTAATGGATAAGAGGGCCCAAAGGAATAAAATCCTGGCCTAAGCGGCTAAATCAAGCTGTCCCTAACCATGTGCTTGTGTCATGAAGGTCCAAGTGAAAAGCTTGAGACTGAGTGGTTAAAGTCGTGATCCAAAGCAAAAAGAGTGTGCCTAAGAACTCTGGGCACCTCTAACTGGAGACTTTAGCAAAGCTGAGTCATAATCTGAAAAGGTTCACCCAGTTATGTGTCTGTGGCATTTATGTATCTGGTGGTAATACTGGAAAACAAGATGCTTAGGGTCACGGCCAAGACTCATAAAGTAGTTGTGTTCAAGAATCAACATACTAAACTAGGAGAATCAATAACACTATCTGAATTCTGAGTTCCTATGGATGCCAATAATTCTGAACATCAAAGGATAAAGTGAGATGCCAAAACTGTTCAAAAGCAAAAAGCTACTAGTCCCGCTCATCTAATTAAAACTAAGCTTCATTGATATTTTAAAATTTATTGTATATTCTCTTCTTTTTATCCTATTTTGTTTTTAGTTGCTTGGGGACAAGCAACAATTTAAGTTTGGTGTTGTGATGAGCGGATATTTAATACCCTTTTTGGCAATGTTTTTAAATAGTTTTTAGTATGTTTCAGTTAATTTTTATTATATTTTTATTAGTTTTTATGCAAAAATCACATTTTTGGACTTTACTATGAATTTGTGTGTTTTTCTATAATTTTAGGTATTTTCTGGATGAAATTGAGGGATCTGAGCAAAAGTCCGATTCAGAGGCTGAGAAAGGACTGCAGATGCTGTTGGATTCTAACCCTCCTGCACTCGAAGTGGATTTTCTGGAGCTACAGAAGTCCAATTGGCACGCTCTTAATTGCGTTGAAAAGTAGACATTTTGGGCTTTCCAGAAATATATAATAGTCCATACTTTGCCTGAGATTTGATGGCCCAAACTGGCGTTCAAACGCCAGCCAGAGACCATTTTCTGGCGTAAAACGCCAGAACTGGAGTTAAACGCCCAAACTGGCATCCAAGCTGGCGTTTAACTCTAGAAAAGACCTATGCACGTGTAAAACTCAATGCTCAGCCCAAGCACACACCAAGTGGTCCCCGAAAGTAGATTTCTGCACTATCTGCACTTAGTTACTTATTTTCTGTAATCCCTAGTAACTAGTTTTTTATAAATAGCACTTTTTACTATTGTAATCGGGGGATCTTATACCATTTTTCACATTTGGAGGCTGGTCACATGGCCATGCCTAGACATTTTTCTCTTATGTTTTTTCTACGGTGGAGTTTCTACACCTCATAGATTAAGGTGCAGAGCTCTGTTGTTCTTCATGAATTAATGCAAGTACTATTATTTCTCTTTCAATTCACGCTTACTTATTCTCCAAGATATACTCTCGTATTAATTCAGTTAAGTCAGAATGAAGGGGTAACCCGTGACAATCACCCACTATCTTCGTTACTCGCTTAGCCAAGATCCGCGTGCCTGACAACCACAAGCGGTCTACATGATGTTCAACGTAGTCATTGGACGATAGCCGGAGTATATTCTCTTGGGTCTCTAATCCACGGACCGAGTCCATGAGGTTAGAACCTTCGTGGTATAGGCTAGAACCAATTGGCAGCATTCCTGATATTCGAAAAGTCTAAACCTTGTCTGTGGTATTTCAAGTAGGATCTGGGAAGGGATGACTGTGACGAGCTTCAAACTCACGAATGTTGGACGCAGTGACAGTGTGCAAAAGGATCGAGAGATCCTATTCCAACACAAGTGAGAACTGACAGATGATTAGCCGTGTGGTAGCTGTGCGTGGTAGTTTTCATCCGAGACGAGAAATCCGACAGTTGATTAGCCGTGTAGAAACCGTACTTGGACCATTTTCACTGAGAGGATCATACAGCTTGCCATGGAAGGGAGCATGCATGATTGGATGAAGACAATAGGAAAGTAGAGGTTCAGAAGCAACAAAGCATCTCCAAACGCTTATCTAAAATTCCTACCAATGAATTACATAAGTATCTTTATTTTATTTTATGTTTTATTTATCTTTTAATTATCAAAACCTCATAACCATTTGAAGCCGCCTGACTAAGATTTACAAGATGATCATAGCTTGCTTCAAGCCGACAATCTCCGTGGGATCGACTCTTACTCACGTAAGGTATTACTTGGACGACCCAGTGCACTTGCTGGTTAGTTGTGCGGAGTTGTGAAAAGTGTGATTACAATTTTGTGTACCAGCTCTGCATGCGATCCAATCATTGAGTAAGAAGACTTATCTGTTGACGTATAAGCTCGTTCTGAGCACGAATTGTATCTAAGGAGTACACCTCCATGACTCCTTCCTGTTTCTACTCACACACACAAACGAGAAACAAAGAAAAAGTGAGAGTCTCTATCAAGGTAGTCAAAATCGCGTTTCAACTCGTAGAAACGCACGATTTCACGTTTCTGCATCCTCCCTCAGTCTTGGTTTTGCTTCTCGTCCAAGACCAAGCTTCTTCGTGTGGAATCGCCGTGCAAAAACGCAGAGCCGCTGGAATCGCGTTTCTGCCCCGATGTTGCGTTCAAGATTGAAGAGGCTCTTTTCTTGATCCTGATTGAAGCCCAGTCCAACCCAATGGTCCAATCTGAATAGAGACCATGGAAGATGGAGGAGCCCTAGCAGACAGTAAATTCCCTAATCTCTTTACCTTCCTCACTTTACAGTTTATCTCCATGGCCAAAATTTCAAAATTTTACCTTTCTCAAGTCTTTCAATATCTGACTCTCTGCTCTGACTCTATCTCTCTATCTCTCTGAAGTTTGAATTTCGCGCGACCAAAATCTCCAATCTGGTTCTCTGGCTCTCCCTCTCTATTTTTGGAATCTGGATTGCTGCTGCTCTTCTCCTCCCTTCACTGGTAGTTCAGGTATGTTAAAACTTTTTTAATTTTTATCCTCTTCAATGTCAGTTCAATCTGTTGTTGTACTTGTTTATTATGGATTATATTGCAGGTTGAATTGCTATTGTCTATCTTTATTGGTTTCCTGATTATATTGCAGATTAATTATATTGTTCAATTTAGATTATAATTTTATACGAATTATAGCAGGTTTTTAAATTGAGGTTAATTTATCTGTTCATGTTTATTGGAAACATGTATTTCATATTACCGTACAAAAGACCTTTCATTCTTTACTTGAATTTTTTGTAAGGCATGACATATGTGAATTAAGAATTGGTTAATTTTATGTCACCGTATTGATGAAGTGTTGTTCTTGACCAAATTGGTGATGGCAAAATTTTAAAGATAAACTTCTTTCAGTTTCTATGAAAACAATTTAGTTAACAAAGGAACCATATTATTCTTCACAGCCTCTTATATATATGTTAGTAACTATCCAATTCTGAGTTAAAGTATCCTAAATTCCTAATCTTAACAGAGCCATATATGAAAGATTCAACAAAAATCCATGAGATCAGAATTTTTTAGATCCACTAAATACAGGGTCCTTTACTTCCATTTCAATAATCTAGAACTAGAATCCCCTTTTTTAAAATTAAATTAAATTAATCCTTAGATTCAAAAACTAGAAGTGTCCCTAAACAAGTAACATGGCATCATGTGAAGTGGGACTTAGCTAGTACAGCAAAATCTTTATGTTATTGTTAATTATCAATAATTCACATATTACTTGTTGAATGATGAAGGTGAAGCACTGTATATGAAGATGCTATATATGTTGAAGTTGTACTGTTGAACAATTCAAATTACTTGACAAGAAGCTTTTGACTTTAGCTTTGATTTTGATCAATGAAAACAGGACTAATAATAAGACATCATGTTAATTCAAAGCCAAGTTCTTCGAGGAAACTAGACAATAATTTCTAGAAATCATTAATCTTCTTTAGCAAACCTTATAAGCTGCAATTAGCTAGTACAACATGGACTTCTCTGTTCATAGAAAAAGAAGCTGCAATTGGCAGCGTGTACACTAATATATTATCCCTTTATCTGAAACCATTAATTTTCTTTAGCAAACTTTATAAGCTTTTTTAAAAGGTAGATATAACAAATATGATATATAAAAGAAGCAAACCTTATAAGTTATAAGTTATTAGTGCATATTCACGTGAATCTCAGTTTAAGATAATTAAAATAAATAAAATGTTCCTTATTCACTTAAAGAAAAGAAAAAGCTCAAGAAACAGAAGGAAACTTGCCTTCAGTGGAAAACAAAAAATTACATCACCATAGACTATTAACTAATATTAACCAAGCTTTCTAAAAAGTAAACATTGAAGACTTCAGGTACTAAAACACCACTCTAATAGTATAATTCTGTCTTGTTCTCTAATGTTCCTCAATGGTAGGAATATGCAATATACCACATGAAACAATGTATATTTCATCTATTTTAAATTGCCTTAAAAGAACTAGTCCGGATTTTTTTGAAGTTAAATTTAGAAAATAGTAGAAATGATTTTGAATGTGAAGTGATTACTCAATATCATTATTATGAATGTTATTACTCAATATCACTAATGTGTTCAATCTTTAATTCTTCACCATAAGCAACTATGACGGTACTAATAGTTGTGCAGCAATAAGCACTACTACACTAATGTCTTCATTATTTCACCTATATCCCAATAATTTTATAACTATCTATATCTCTGAATTATTGTGGCATTGAATATAATTCTTGAATTTTTGTTATGTTGGTATTTTTTGTTCAAATTGGATTGTTAAATTTTTGTTATTGAACTTGGATGGTTGTACTTGAAATTGAACACAATTCTGTAATTTTTGTTAAATTGTTGAATTTTTGCTATGATATTGAATTGATTCATTGAATATTTACTGTTTTCATTTTTTTCTGAACAGGAATGGCATCGACTCAAGCTAATGCAAGTGAAAATCCGACTAACATTCCAGCTTCTCAGTCAGGAAGTACAGCTGGAATCGCTTGTAAAAGAAAAGTTGCTAAGAATGCTCTTGGAAGTAGAACTGATGTAGGATGGGAGCACGGGATATCTGTTGGAGAAGATGGAAAGAAGATACAATGTAAATACTGTCATAAAATTTTTTCAGGAGGAGTTTATAGATTGAAACACCACCTAGCAGGAACTCAAAAAGATGTTGGGGCTTGTACAACTGTTAGTGATGAAGTTAAGAAGCAAATGTAGGATGTTGTGAGTGGGTTGCAAGTAAATTTGATGAAGAAAACAAACATGGGTGGGGCAAGTCTAGGAGCAGCTACTAAAGAAGTTGACACTACCGGTGAAAAAAGAAAGGAAAAAGAACTAGATGGCAACATATTCAAGAAAACACGCATTAGTACTCAAACAACAATCAACAATATATTTAAGAAGAATTTGAGAGAGGAAATATGTTTAGAGATTAGTGCTTTTTTCTACAACAATGGCATCCCCTTTAATGTTTCAAGGAGCGAGGAATACAGTAGAATGTTTGAGAAAGCTATAAGATACGGACAAAGATTCAAGCCACCATCCTACCATGAATTAAGGGTGCCTCTTTTGAAGAAACATGTGGAGCTTGTTCAACAATCACTAGAGGAACATAGAGAATATTGGAAGCAGGTTGGTTGCACAATAATGACTGATGGTTGGACAGATAAGAGAAGACGGACCATCCTAAATTTTTTTGTTAATAGTCCTAAAGGGACTGTTTTTTTGAAATCCATTGATGCCTCTCACATTACTAAGACAGCTGATAAAATCTTTAAAATGATAGATGATGTGGTTGAAGAGGTTGGTGAAGAAAATGTCATCCAAGTTGTCACCGACAATGCGGCTAACTACAAAATTAAATTTAAAAAAAAATAAAAGAAAAACACTAAAAGAACACCAAATTAAACAAATTTTGGAATCAAATAAGAGAAAATAACTAAAAAATTCAAACAAAAAAAAAAAAACAAACAAGATCAATTTTAAAAAATCAGGAAGAACAATAATTAAACAAAAACTACTAAGAAACACCAAATTTAAAACTTTGAAAATAAGAGAAAATGAATAATGAAAATTTTTGGAAAAAAATAGAGAAATAAGTAAATTCCCAAAAGTTAGAAACTAAAAAGGAAATACATGGTCAAAAACTGATAAAAGTACCTAATCTAAACAACAAGATAACTGGTAGTTGTCAATCACGAACAATTCGCGATAACGGTGCCAAAAATTTGGTGCGCGGCAATTGACTCGCACAACTTTACCGGCAAGTGCATCGGGTCGTCCAAGTAATACCTCAGGTGAGTGAGGATCGATCCTATGAGGATTGTTGGATTGAGCGAGCAATAGTTATCCTGTTGTACTTAGTGAGGCAAATAGAAAAGGAGTTGCTGTTGTTGAATTCGCATAAAACAAGATGAATAAAAAAAGCAGTAAAGGTTGATAAAGAGATAATATATGAAAACAGTTAAGGCTTCGGAGATGCTCATCTTTCCGCATTAATCCTTCTTACTTACTATTCTAACAATGAGTGATTCATTTCATGGCAAACCATTAGTGATTAAAGCCTAATATCTTAACAAGTTAATCTCCTCTGACCTTACTAAAATGCCATAGACAAGATCAATTCTTTCAAATCAGAAGGTGAAGCTCAGAAATCTAGTTTAGCGCCACAAAAACCCTAAGTACCCAAAACTAACCAGATTATATGTCACATATCTAATTAGCCCAGATAATTGACGATTTAGGAGGAGTGCTTTCAAGCTGTAGGCTGTAGCCCAAGTGAGATAACTCTGTCGAGAATCACAAGTGCTCATGTAGAATAAGGGGCCATACTGTCGTTCCACCTCAGATTCATAAGATTAAGAACGAAAATAACACCTTAGAATTGAATCAAACATTAATTGAAGTAGAAGAGTAATAGTAGTAATCCATAAAAACAAGCAGAGCTCCTAACCTTAACTAGGAGGTTTAGTTACTCATGCTTTACAAAAGTAAAAGAAGATCTGAAAATAATGTTCTGTGATCAATCCTCCTCATAATCCTAAGTGATCTCCTTTTTAAATAGTTGGTGCACGAAATTGTGATCTCTGGTAATGGCTCCAAAAACTTGGTGCTCTAATCTCAATTCATAATTCATCACAACTTCGATACAACTAACCAGCAAGTGCACTGGGTCGTCCAAGTAATAAACCTTACGTGAGTAAGGGTCGATCCCACGGAGATTGTTGGTATGAAGCAAGCTATGGTCACCTTGTAAATCTCAGTCAAGCGGATATAAAATAATTATGGAGTTTTTGAAAATTAAATAATAAAAGAAGGATAGAAATACTTATGTAAATCATTGGTGAGAATTTCAGATAAGCGCATAGAGATGCTTTCGTTCCACTGAACCTCTGCTTTCTTGCTGTCTTCATCCAATCAGTCTTACTCTTTTCCATGGCTGGCTTTTTGTAAGGACATCACCGTTGTCAATGGCTACTTTTAATCCTCTCTGGAAAATGGTCCAAATGCTCTGTCACAGCACGGCTAATCGTCTGGAGGCATCACCCTTGTTGATGGCTGCGTCCTATTCCTCTCTGTGAAAATGGTTCGATGCGCTGTCACTGCATGGCTAATCATCTGGAGGTTCTCGATCATACTGGAATAGGATTTACTATCCTTTTGCGTCTGTCACTACGCCCAGCACTCGCGAGTTTGAAGTTCGTCACAGTCATTCAATCCCAGAGTGCTACTTGGAATACCACAGACAAGGTTTAGACTTTATGGACTCTCATGAATGCCGCCATCAATCTAGCTTATACCACGAAGATTCTGATTAAGAGATCCAAGAGATACTCATTCAATCGAAGGTAGAACGGAAGTGGTTGTCAGACACGCGTTCATAGGGAATGATGATGATTGTCACGTTCATCACATTCAGGTTGAAGTGCGAATGAATATCTTAGAAGCGAAGTAAGATGAATTGAATAGAAAAACAGTAGTACTTTGCATTAATCTTTGAGGAACAGCAGAGCTCCACACCTTAATTTATGGAGTGCAGAAACTCTACCGTTTGAAAATACATAAGTGAAAGGTCCAGGCATGGCCGAATGGCCAGCCCCCAAAACGAGATCACAGGATCAAAAATACAATCCAGGATGTCTAATACAATAGTAAAAAGTCCTATTTATAATAAACTAGTTACTAGGGTTTACAGAAGTAAGTAATTGATGCATAAATCCACTTCCGGGGCCCACTTGGTGTGTGCTTGGGCTGAGCTTGAATGTTACACGTGCAGAGGCTCTTTTTGGAGTTGAACGCCAGGTTGTAACGTATTTCTGGCGTTCAACTCTGGTTTGTGACGTGTTTCCCGCGTTTAACTCCAGACAGCAGCATAGAACTGGCGTTCAACGCCCTTTTACGTCGTCTAAACTCGGTCAAAGTATGGACTATTATACATTGATGGAAAGCCCTGGATGTCTACTTTCCAACGCAATTAAAAGCGCGTCAGTTTGAGATCTGTAGCTCCAGAAAAGCCACTTTGAGTGCAGGGAGGTCAGAATCCAACAGCATCAGTAGTCCTTCTTCAACCTCTGAATCTGATTTTTTCTCAAGTCTCTCAATTTCAGCCAGAAAATACCTGAAATCACAAAAAAACACACAAACTCATAGTAAAGTCCAAAAATGTGAATTTAACATAAAAACTAATGAAAACATCCCTAAAAGTAACCAGATTCTACTAAAAACATACTAAAAACAATGCCGAAAAGCGTATAAATTATCCGCTCATTTTTTTTGCTTTGGACCTTGACTTTAACCGCTCAGTCTCAAGTTTTCACTTGACACCTACACGCCACAAGCACATGGTTAGGGACAGCTTGGTTTAGCCGCTTAGGCCAGGATTTTATTCCTTTAGGCCCTCCTATCCACTGATTCTCAAAGCCTTGGGATCCTTTTTATTTACCCTTGGCTTTTGGTTTTAAGGGTTACTGGTTTTTTGCTCTTGCCTCTTGGTTTTAAGAGCTTTTGGCTTTTTCTGCTTGCTTTTTCTTTCTATTTTTTTTCGCTTATACTTTTTTTTTCTTTTTTTTCTGCAAGCTTTGTTCTTTGCTGCTTTTTCTTGCTTCAAGAATCATTTTTATGATTTTTTAGATTATCAAATAACATGTCTCCTTGTCATCATTCTTTCAAGAGCCAACATATTTAACATTCATGAACAAAACATATATGCATTGTTTAAGCATTCATTCAGAAAACAAGAAGCATTGTCACGTTCATCTCCTTGCATCATAGGCAAGTTAAACGCCAACCTCACATTCTCCGGGCTAAAATCTAAGTATTTCCCCCGAACCATGGTGAGATAATTCTTTGGGTCCGGGTTCTTACTTTGATCATGGTTCCTAGTGATCCATGCATTGGCATAGAACTCTTGAACCATTAGGATGCCGACTTGTTGGATGGGGTTTGTTAGGACTTCCCAACCTCTTGTTTGGATTTCAGTCGGATCTCCGGATACTCATTTCTTTTGAGCTTGAAAGGGACCTCGGGGATCACCTTCTTCTTGGCCACAACATCATAGAAGTGGTCTTGATGAGCTTTGGAGATGAATCTTTCCATCTCCCATGACTCGGAGGTGGAAACTTTTGTCTTCCCTTTCCCTTTTCTAGAGGATTCTCCGGTCTTAGGTGCCATCAATGGTAATAGAAAAATAAAAAGCTTATGCTTTTACCACACCAAACTTAGAATTTTGCTCGCCCTCGAGCAAGAGAAGAAAGAATAGATGAAGAAGAAGAAAAAAATATGGAGAGGAGGGGGGAGGTGTGTTTCGGCCAAGAAGAGAAAAGAGGGTTGTGTTGTGTAAAAATGAGGAAGAATGGAGGGCTATATATAGGGAAGGGAGGGGGGTAAGTTTCGGCCATTTATGGTGGGGTTGGGTGGGAAATTGATTTTGAATTTTGAAGGTAGGTGGAGTTTATGAGGTAGGTTTATGGGGAAGAGTGGATGGATGTGAGTGGTGAAGAGGTGATGGGGAAGGGAGATTGAGGTGATTGGTGAAGGGTTTTTGGGGAAGAGTGTTTATGGGATTATGTGAAAGAGGGGTGAGAAGAAGTGAGTGGAGGTAAGTGGGGATCCTGTGGGGTCCACAGATCCTGAGGTGATTCTGTGGGGTCCACAGATCCTGAGGTGTTCAAGGATTTACAACCTTGCACAAAATTAGGCATTCAAAATGCTCTTGCACACAACTCTGGGCGTTCAGCGCCAGATTGGTGCTTGTTCTGGGCGTTGAACGCCCATTTGTGGCCCATTTCTGGCGTTGAACACCAGAACCATGCTTGTTCTGGGCGTTCAAACGCAGCTCTTCTCCAGGGTGCATTTCTGGCGTTCAAACGCCCAGATGCTGCCCATTTCTGGCGTTCAGCGCCAGAACCATGCTCTGTTCTAGCGTTGAACGCCAGACAGGTGCTTCCTCCAGGGTGTGATTTTTCTTC
>NC_029789.2:63082120-63087117 GCF_000816755.2 Arachis ipaensis | reverse complement strand
CTTCTTTAATGTCAATAGCTTGACAGTGGGCTCTCATGGAGCCTCACAGATGTGCAGAGCTTTGTTGAAACCTCCCAACACCAAGCTTAGAGTTTGGATATGGGGGTTTGACACCAAACTTAGAGTTTGGTTGTGGCCTCCCAACACCAAACTTAGAGTTTGACTGTGGGGGCTCTGGTTGACTCTGTTTTAAGAGAGAAGCTTTTTATGCTTCCTCTCCATGGATGCAGAGAGAGATCCTTGAGTTGTAAACACAAGGTTGTCCTCATTTATTTGAAGGATCAATTCTCCTCTGTCCACATCAATCACAGCTCTTGCTGTAGCTAGGAAAGGTCTTCCTTGGATGATGGATTCATCCTCATCCTTCCCAGTATCTAGGACTATGAAATCAGCAGGGATGTAAAGGCCTTCAACCTTTACTAGCACGTCCTCTACTTGTCCATAAGCCTGTTTTCTTGAATTGTCTGCCATCTCTAATGAGATTTTAGCATCTTGCACCCCAAAGATTCCCAGTTTCTCTATTACAGAGAGGGGCATGAGGTTTATTCCTGAACCAAGGTCACACAGAGCCTTAAAGATCATTGTGCCTATGGTACAAGGTATTAAGAACTTTCCAGGATCCTGTTTCTTCTGAGGCAATGTCAGTTGATCCAGATCACTTAGTTCATTGGTGAACAAGGGAGGTTCATCTTCCCAAGTCTCAACACCAAATAATTTGGCATTCAGCTTCATGATTGCACCAAGATACTTGGCAACTTGCTCTTCAGTGACATCCTCATTCTCTTCAGAAGAAGAATACTCATCAGAGCTCATGAATGGCATAAGGAGGTTCAATGGAATCTCTATGGTCTCTAGATGAGTCTCAGATTCCTTTGGTTCCTCAGAGGGAATCTCCTTATTGATCACTGGACGTCCCAGGAGGTCTTCCTCCTTGGGATTCACGTCCTCTCCTTCCCTTACAGGTTTGGCCATGGTGATCAATTCAATGGCCTTGCACTCTCCTTTTGGATTCTCTTCTGTATTGCTTGGGAGAGTACTAGGAGGGATTTCAGTGATCCTTTTACTCAGCTGGCCCACTTGTGCTTCCAAATTTCTAATGGAAGACCTTGTTTCATTCATGAAACTTACAGTGGCCTTGGATAGATCAGAGACTAAGTTTGCTAAATTAGAGGTATTTTGTTCAGAGTTCTCTGTCTGTTGCTGAGTGGATGATGGAAAAGGCTTGCTATTGCTAAACCTGTATCTTCCACCATCATTAAAGCCTTGTTGAGGCTTTTGCTGATCCTTCTGTGAGAGATTTGGATGATTTCTCCATGATGGATTATAAGTGTTTCCATAAGGTTTACCTAAGTAATTTACCTCTGCTATTGCAGGATTCTCAGGATCATAAGCTTCTTCTTCAGAAGATGCCTCTTGAGTACTGTTGGATGCAGCTTGCATTCCATTCAGACTCTGAGAAATCATATTGACTTGCTGAGTCAATATTTTGTTCTGAGCCAATATGGCATTCAGAGTATCAATTTCAAGAACTCCCTTCTTCATAGGCGTCCCATTACTCACAGGATTCCTCTCAAAAGTGTACATGAACTGGTTATTAGCAACCATGTCAATGAGTTCTTGAGCTTCTGCATGTGTTTTCTTTAGGTGAATAGATCCACCTCCAGAAGTATCCAATAACATCTTTGATAGCTCAGATAAACCATCATAGAATATATCCAGGATGGTCCATTCTGAAAGCATGTCAGAAGGACACTTTTTGGTCAGCTACTTGTATCTTTCCCAAGCTTCATAGAGGGATTTACCTTCTTTCTATCTGAAGGTTTGAACATCCACTCTAAGCTTGCTCAGCTTTTGAGGAGGAAAGAACTTGGCTACGAAAGCCGTGACCAGTTTATCCCAAGAGTTCAGGCTATCTTTGGGTTGAGAGTCCAACCACACTCTAGCTCTGTCTCTTACAGAAAATGGGAAAAGCATGAGCCTGTAGACTTCAGGATCTACTCCATTAGTCTTAACAGTATCACAGATCTGCAAGAATTCAGTTAAAAACTGAATAGGATCTTCAGATGGAAGTCCATGAAACTTGCAGTTTTGCTGCATCAGAGAAACTAGCTGAGGTTTCAGCTCAAAATTGTTTGCTCGAATGGTAGGGATGGAGATGCTTCTTCCATGTAAATTGGAATTAGGTGCAGTAAAGTCACCAAGCATTCTCCTTGCATTATTGTTGTTGGGTTCGGCTTCCATCTCCTTTACTTGTTCAAAATTTTCAATAAGGTTGTCTCTGGATTGTTGTAATTTAGCTTCTCTTAGTTTCCTCTTCAGAGTCCTTTCAGGTTTTGGATCAGCTTCAACAAGAATGCCTTTTTCCTTGTTCCTGCTCATAAGAAAGAGAAGAGAACAAGAAAAGAAGAGGAATCCTCTATGTCACAGTAAAGAGGTTCCTTATTGTTAGTAGAAGAAGAAAAGGAATAAGGGTGAAGAAGAATGAAGAAATAGGAGCAGTGATGTGAGATGAGGAGATGTTAGTAGATGAATAAATAAATAGAAGGAGATGAGAGAGGGGGAGAATTTTCGAAAATAGTTTTTGAAAAAGGTTAGTAATTTTCGAAAATTAAAATAAAAAATGAAAATAATTAGTTAATTAAAAAGAAATTTTGAAAAAGGTGGAAGATATTTTCGAAAATTAGAGAGAGAGAGTTAGTTAGGTGGTTTTAAAAAAGATAAGAAACAAACAAAAAGTTAGTTAGTTAGTTAAAACAAATTTTGAGAATCAATTTTGAAAAGATAAGAAGATAAGAAGTTAGAAAGGATATTTTAAAATCAAATTTTGAAAAAGATAAGATAAAGAGATATATTTGAAAAGATATGATTGAAATTAGTTTTGAAAAAGATTTGATTTTTAAAATCACAATTAATGACTTGATTCACAAGAAATCACAAGATATGATTCTAGAACTTAAAGTTTGAATCTTTCTTAACAAGCAAGTAACAAACTTGAAATTTTTGAATCAAAACATTAATTGATGATGTTATTTTCAAAAATTATGATGTAAAATTAAGAAAAAGATTTTTGAAAATATTTTTAAAATTTTCGAAAATAACTAAGAAAATTGAAAAAGATTTGATTTTTGAAAAAGATTTGAAAAAGATAAGATTTTTAAATTGAAAATTTGATTTGACTCATGAAAACAACTAGATTTAAAAATTTTTTGAAAAAGTCAAATCTAATTTTCGAAATTTTAAGAGAAGAAAAAGGAAAAGATATTTTTTTTTTATTTTTTTGAATTTTTATGATGAGAGAGAAAAACACTAAAAATGCTCAATGCATGGAAATTTTAGATCAAAACAATAAATGCATGCAAGAATGCTATGAATGTCAAGATGAACACCAAGAGTACTTTGAATGTCAAGATGAACATCAAGAACTTATTTTTGAAAATTTTATATGCAAAGAAAACATGCAAGACACCAAACTTAGAAATCTTTCATGTTTAGACTCTATGGATGCAAAAATGCACATGTAAAACAAGAAAAGATGCAAAACAAGAAAACATCAAGATCCAACAAGAAGACTTACCAAGAATAACTTGAAGATCATGAAGAACACTATGAATGCATGAATTTTTCGAAAATTTTATGCAACTTTAAAACATGCAATTGACACCAAACTTAAAATCTGACTCAAGACTCAAACAAGAAACACAAAATATTTTTTATTTTTATGATTTTCTAATTTTTTTTTGTATTTTTCGAAAATTAATTGAAAAAGAAAAATAAGGATTCCAAAATTTTTAATATGAATTCCAGGAATCTTATGCTCTTTAGTCTAAAGCTCCAATCAAAGGGTCAGGCATGGCTTAATAGCCAGCCAAGCTTTAGTATGTAACTCAGACATGACACGCCTGACATGCCCTACCTAGAAGAATTAGACATGGCTTTACAGCCAGCCAGGCTTCAACATGCTTCATGAAACACTAGAATTCATTCTTAAAAATTCTGAAGAAAAATATATTTTTGAAAACATTTATTTTAAAATTTTTTTCAAAAACAAAGGAGAAATTTTTGAAAAGTTTTTTTTTTAATTTTTGAAAATAAAACAAAAAGAAAATTACCTAATCTGAGCAACAAGATGAACCGTCAGTTGTCCAAACTCAAACAATCCCCGACAACGGCGCCAAAAACTTGGTGCACGAAATTGTGATCTCTGGTAATGGCTCCAAAAACTTGGTGCTCTAATCTCAATTCATAATTTATCACAACTTCGATACAACTAACCAGCAAGTGCATTGGGTCGTCCAAGTAATAAACCTTACGTGAGTAAGGGTCGATCCCACGGAGATTGTTGGTATGAAGCAAGCTATGGTCACCTTGTAAATCTCAGTCAGGCGGATATAAAATAATTATGGAGTTTTCGAAAATTAAATAATAAAAGAAGGATAAAAATACTTATGTAAATCATTGGTGAGAATTTCAGATAAGCGCATAGAGATGCTTTCGTTCCTCTGAACCTCTGCTTTCCTGCTGTCTTCATCCAATCAGTCTTACACCTTTCCATGGCTGGCTTTTTGTAAGGACATCACCGTTGTCAATGGCTACTTTTAATCCTCTCTGGAAAATGGTCCAAATACTCTGTCACAGCACGGCTAATCGTCTGGAGGCATCACCTTTGTCGATGGCTGCGTCCTATTCCTCTCTGTGAAAATGGTCCGATGCGCTGTCACTGCATGGCTAATCATCTGGAGGTTCTCGATCATACTGGAATAGGATTTACTATCCTTTTGCGTCTGTCACTACGCCCAGCACTCGCGAGTTTGAAGTTCGTCACAGTCATTCAATCCTAGAGTCCTACTTGGAATACCACAGACAAGGTTTAGACTTTCCGGACTCTCATGAATGCCGCCATCAATCTAGCTTATACCACGAAGATTCTGATTAAGAGATCCAAGAGATACTCATTCAATCGAAGGTAGAACGGAAGTGGTTGTCAGGCACGCGTTCAT
>NC_029789.2:63075749-63082021 GCF_000816755.2 Arachis ipaensis | reverse complement strand
TACTAGGGTTTACAGAAGTAAGTAATTGATGCATAAATCCATTTCCGGGGCCCACTTGGTGTGTGCTTGGGATGAGCTTGAATGTTACACGTGCAGAGGCTCTTTCTAGAGTTGAACGCCAGGTTGTAACGTATTTCTGGCGTTCAACTCTGGTTTGTGACGTGTTTCCGGCGTTTAACTCCAGACAGCAGCGTAGAACTGGCGTTCAACGCCCTTTTACGTCGTCTAAAATCGGTCAAAGTATGGACTATTATACATTGCTAGAAAGCCCTGGATGTCTACTTTCCAACGCAATTGGAAGCGCGCCATTTTGAGTTCTGTAGCTCCAGAAAATCCACTTTGAGTGCAGGGAGGTCAGAATCCAACAACATCAGCAGTCCTTCTTCAACCTCTGAATCTGATTTTTGCTCAAGTTCCTCAATTTCAGCCAGAAAATACCTGAAATCACAGAAAAACACAAAACTCATAGTAAAGTCCAGAAATGTGAATTTAACATAAAAACTAATGAAAACATCCTTAAAAGTAACCAGATTCTACTAAAAACATACTAAAAATAATGCCGAAAAGCGTATAAATTATCTGCTCATCAATAGTAAATACTAACCCTAAAAGATGTTAATTTAAATTTAAAAGTTACAAAGATAAGACTTGATAAGATAAGGAGTGCTAAAATCCACTTTGGTCCCACTTTGGTTATGTGCTTCGGTCAAGCCTAGCGTTCAACTTGGGATATGGGCGTTGAACGCCCATTAGGGGTTGAGCTCATTGTCTTCTGCTCCCTATCTGGCGTTGAATGCTAGTTTTGAGCATTCAACGCTGGGGTCTGGTCCTTCTTGGGCGTTAAACATCAGAAGTGGACGTTTAACGCTAGTTTTGGCAGTCATTCTGGAAAAAAAGTATAGACTATCATATATTTCTAAAAAGTTCTGGAATTTAGCTTTCCAACGCCATTAAGACTGTGTCAATTGGACCTCTATAACTCATGATATGCTTGTTGGAATGCACGGAGGTCAGGATTGACAACATCTGCTATCCTTTTTTCGTCTCTGAACAAGATTCTGCCAAATTTGCCCAAAAATTACCTAAAATTATAGAAATAATACAAAAATTCAAACTAGCATCCAAAAGGTGAATTTTGCACTAAAACATACTATAGCTTAATAAAATATAACAAAAACGCTATAAAAATACTGTGAAAAAAGGTACAAAATGTTCACGCATCACAGCCATAACTCTTTCCGTTGAAAATTTGCATCTCATTATAACTGTTGAATTTGCTGTGTTAAGGAAAATATAAACTAAGATTAGTCAGATATCAGTGGTAGTAGTTGTTAAGATTTAGTGGCTAAGTTTGTTAGAAGAATTCTTGATTCTTGGTGCTTTTGACTGAGTCACTACCTTAACTAGTATATATTTCAGTTAGTGAAGCCATGCATAGTTCAATTCTTTTAATGAATGAATTTTCTATCAGTTACTTTTTATCAAATTCTCCTATATTTTCTTTAACCCTTACTCATTGCTCACCTTGTTCACGTTCGGCTACTTGCTCGCCACTGTTGGTGAGTGCGCAAGAGAGACGATCCATCCAACACAACATATCCTTCCATTATGCCTCCATTGCTGGCCTCATCCCCATCCACTCTGCCCTCGACTTCCTCCGAAACTGCACCCCAAATATGTCGCCACCCTCCTCTTCGCCTACGTCTGCCACATTGTCTATCTTGACTCCAAAGGCCCTGCTACTCCAACACCGGCGTGGCGTCATTCATAGATCACAAGCGGTGGCGTGGTGGCGACTAGACCACCAAAATCGAAGAACGGATGGAGTTTCATGATCCGGATCTATGAAGTTGAATCTTTGCTGCGATGGTCTAATACCAAAATGAGATGCAGAGGATAGAAGAATAAGAGGGTCTATGTCTAAATGACGGGATCATTTAGCAATTGACAAATTTTAATTTAACCCTTTGGTTAGTTATTAATATAAATTAATAAAGTTGTACCAAAAATAAATAACAACCACAAAATAGAATATTCCACCATGACCTTAAAGAATCCGTTTGTACTTTTTCCACCATAGACAATTTCCTATATTATATATATACAAGTTGATTTTCCTTGTGCCAAAAACGATAAGAGAACCAAATTTAATTTGTATAAATTATAATTATTACGTGTATATATTCGACGCTGATTTTTTTGGTAGATGTTATACTACATGGTAACTAATATATTATACTATTCTTTTATACCAATGTGAACTTAAAACATGCTCATAAATCATACAACAGGCATTTCATCCAAACACTATTATAGTATTATTTATCTTCCTGATATTTTCTCTTTACTTTCCGTTATCGTTATTTTCTATATGTCAGCTAATGCCAGTAGCCAAGCACCACCTTTGTGCCACTGTCCAGGATCTTACAAAATTTATGAGTATAAATACTAATTAACTTTTTGCACAACTAAAAATTAGTCATGTTAGTTTCCACTAATTCAAATTACTAATTCCATGAAAACTATCATATCTCATAAGCTGAAATACAAAAATCATCATTTACATAAACACGAGTGTCAAAATATACTAACAATAAGTTAGATTAGAATGAATCTGAGGTTCTAAACTATCCAAAGTCCATTATATTACGTGATTTATAATATCCGTGTGTACAAGTGTACAACTCTGTTGATTAATTACCTAATTTGCCCAAGATGATGATAGTATTCCTATTCCTATTCCTCTCACAATGTTACAGTAACAACTCTTTCTTCTTTTCGGCTGCATAGAGTTGGTATTCCAAGCACAAATAATAGCACTAAATTCTTTGGTCATGAATCAACCTATCATTTCAATATTGCAGACGAATCAATAAAATCCATTACCAGTAATCCCCACAGGAACATTCCCCATCTTTGAAATGATGAAATTGCTGCACGTCTCTAAGTATGATCTGCCTATCAAATATGAATGATATAAATTTAGCAGCATTGTGGCAATCTCCACAGACCCGAAGGTTCTTCATGACAACAAATAGTAGTTCCAGGAGGTGTATTTACTATTTAGAAGCCTGAAAGTAATAGCTAGTTTCTCACTGTGATATCTGAGAATAATTTCTCTCTCTTCATCATCCATGTCTGCATGAAAAACTAGAGAGGTGTCAGGTACATACCCAGCCAGCTTCAGTTCCTTTAACAATTTGTCAAGTGCATGGTGCAATGCAGTCGAAGTTGAATGAACACCATCCCCAGAGAAGAATACATGCACAATATTGTTGACTTCTATAGAGCTGCAACCAGGAATGTTCACCGCTCCTTTGTCTACCATATTTTTCCTTAAGAAATTCACATCTTCCCATTTTCCATATCTTGCACACAAGTTTGACAGAACAACGTAGTCCCCACCATGTGAATCATCCAGCTAAAAGATTCTCTCAATTACTTGCTTTTCCATTTCAACATTGCCATGGCTGCTACAAGTAGATAGCATTCTCCTCCAGAGAATCAGCGTGGGCTCGATTGGGAGTTCGTCTATGAATTTATAGGCTTCATCTAGGCATCCGGCTCGGCCTAGCAAATCTACCATACCACCATAATGCTTCATATGAGGAACAATCCCATACTCATTAGTCATACTATGGAAATGTAGCCTTCCTCTACCAATCCATTGTGACTGCAAGCAGACAATACTGCTACAAATGTTATCTCATCAGGCTGCACTTTCTCCTTCTTCATTTCTTCCAACATTGATACAGCACGGGAACCATGTCCGTGCATTGCATACGCAACAATCATCACTGACCAAGTCTGTGTGTCCCTCCTGCGCATTTGCCTAAACACCAAAATTGCATCGTCCATGCTCCCACACCTGGCAAACATATAAATAAGTGTTGTGTTCACCTTTACATACCGATTAAAATCGTGCTTCTTGACATACTCATGTATTCACTTTCCCAAGTCCAATGATCCAACCAAAGTGCATCACAATAGCACGAGAAGCATGGTGACATCATTCGGCTTAAGGCCACTCCCCTACAATTCCCTGAACAGAGCCAACGTCTCATTGGGCCTGCTATTCCTAGCATATCTAGTAATGATAGCACTATAAGCTACCACACATGGTTCATCAATCTTATCAAATACTGTCCTAGCAGTATCAACCTCATTACACACAGTGTACATGTTTATCAATGTTGGACACATATAAGTATTCTCACTTACCTCAATCTTCATAGCAAGGCAATGCAATTGCTTACCTTCCTGCAAAGCCTTAACCTTTGCACAAGCCTGGAAGAGCGAGGAAAATGTGTAACCATCAGGAAGGATTCCGTAACGAAACACTTGGGAAAACATCAGAATTGCTCTTAAGGGGTCATCAGAGCGCACGACCCCACGTGCAATGGTGTTGAAAAGGAGAATATCTAGTGGGGGAATTTGGTCGAACAGGTGGTGTGCATGGACCAATGAAGCTGGTGTAGGTCTGGCGGTGCATGAATTGATGATTTTGGTGATGACAGTGAGTCCTTTTTGTTGTTGGTGTGTCTCTGTACGAGGGAAATTGTGGTGGGAGTCCAAGAATGGAGGATGAAGATGCCATTTCTATTATTGTGAATCTTCCAATTTCGCTGCTTGTTTTGCATTGAAGTGTTTCGGTGTTTGCGAGTGAATCCGAAAATTGTGGAACTGCGACATGACAACGTGGAGCAGTGGAACAAACAGAAACGACTGGCGTACTTGAGTAGTGTTGTCGAGTTACCTTCTCTTAATTTTTCTTACTTATTTTTTTAAATATTATATTATGAATAAAATTTTAATATTTTTTAAATATTTATTCAAAAATAATTTAACTGTTTCGGACTCGATCTCCGAATCCCTAGTGGAGCAAAAACAATTCAATTATCCAGGCTCAGGCTACCACCACAGCTCAAATTGGCTAGGTAACCACAAATCCCTAACTAATATTCAAATTCAAATACTTCTCTTATCTTAGCAAATAAGATAAGTGTTCTTGTTGAGTTTGGCCGGTGTATAGCTCGTCCGTCGATGAATGTCTTCAAGCTTCTCGTCGAGATGAGTTATACGTCGGCAATAAGAAAACAAGGGGGTGGATACCTGCAAAAGACACTCCGACGCTCAAGTCAGTAAGTGTTTAAGAGGTATATAATAATTCTATGAATATAGAATGTAAGATATGAAATGAAAGTTATCATGTGTTATGTTGTGTTTATAATAATTCTATGAATATAGAATGTATTATTGAGATTAGATATAGAAGGTTCTTTTTATAGGCATAAAATTGATGAATAGAATTGATGTTATGACCGTTTGGTCATTAAGATAGAAATGATGGTCATTAAGTCGGTAATGAATGTGTCAATTACAAGCAAAAGAATGAATGATAGTTAACGCCGAGTTATAACTCATAATGCATAATAAAGACTGAGTTATAAGGTGATGGATCAATAAGATATATACTATATAAAGAGAGCAAAAGGCTCACTCAGATACGTCACACATTCTCAACACTTACCTATGCCTCTTAGATCTATTTTAACTTGAGTATTAGAGTGTCTTTGCAGATACCACCTCCTGCCGCTCTAGAGGTTCGACATCGTTAACATAAAGGCGGTAAGACCCAGAACTTTTAAAAAGTCTTATTATGAACTAATTTCAAATTATATATTTATTTACAGTTTTAATTTCAAAAATTATTTTATTAAAGATAATTAAGGCAATTTTTGATTAATTGGATTTGAAATAAATTAAGATTTTTATAAAAACTCTATAATTATGGATTATTTTTCTATTTAAATCAATTAGTATTTTTATACAACAAATAATATTTTAAAGTAATTCTAAGGATTAAATTATATTTTAAATTAGTACTCTAGATTCTAATTTGATTAAAATTAACACCAACTCAAATCATATCCAAAATTTTCTAAACTAAAATCTTAATTTAACCCTAATTTTATCTAAACCTAATTTTCCACCCTAACCCTCTAACACACAAACAACAGCCGCACCCCACCCCTCACCCACGGTTCACCTTCACCCACACACAAACACCCACACCCACAAAGAAAGAAAGAAAAAGAAAGAAAGGGGAAGAAGGAAGGGAACTGAAGAAGGAAGGAGAGGGGGGAGAACGGAAGCTACTGCGGTGGGTGTCACTGCCACCATCGCCGCCGCCATAGTTATCAAAACCGAACCAACAATCGACCCGGTGAAATTACTGGGTTAATGGTTCAACCGATGGGTCAGTGATCGAA
>NC_029789.2:63060009-63075686 GCF_000816755.2 Arachis ipaensis | reverse complement strand
TTATTACTTTAATATGATATATATATAATTTATATAAATTATTAGCCTTTAATTTTAAAAAAAAAAGCTTAAAAAAAGTTACATATAAATAAAATTAATCTTGCACATATGAACTAGTGTATAGTTGTAAATTTAGAGCATTCTCATGTGAACTTTATTATTATATATTTTGTTATTAGCCTATAATAATAAAAGAAAAATGTCTGGCTTAGTGGCAAGGGTGTTGAAGCTTTTGCACAAGGTTCCTGGTTCGAGTCCCAGGTCCGAGAGGGGGAAAGGAAGAGAAGTCGTGTCGCCGCTGCACCGCGCCTCACCGCCACCGTCGTGTCGTCATCAGGGAGACCACGCCACCGAGCTGTCGCCGCCGCGCCCAGTCGCTGTTCATCTGAACCGCCGTCGTGGCTGCCAGCTTCTATCTCCGTCGAGGTTGGTTACGGATGAGAGGGGACGAAGCTGCCTCTGCCGCCGGAGAACGCACTGCCGGTAAAGGGTTTTGAGTTGATTTCAGTTCTTTTGAATTTTCGGGGAAATGTTACAATTACTGCATATTGGTTTCAGTTGTCGTCACGGGAGTTCTAGTCACTACCGTCGCTTGGGATGGTTGCCGGGGCTGCCGCCAAACCAGTTGAAAGACTGCCGCTGCTCCATTTTCTTATTACATTAAGTATTTATGTTTCAATAACCCCCGCGTTAGTGTTCTGTTATGTGTATTAAAGTTTTTGCGATATTAATGGTTTTAGGAGTTAGTAACCAAGGTTGCATGTTGTGTTTTAAAGTTGTTTATGCTATTGTGAAAGTGTGCGGAGATGTAATTGAAGTTGCTGTTGATTTCGGGCTGAGAGAAAAGAGTTCGGTTGACGCGTTTGGGTTATGGTTTCGACTTGTCGAGGTAGGAGCTTTTTTTTCAGAAAACTAAACTTTATAATTTGGAATTGTTATAAATAGATATTGATGTGAGAAATGTACTTTTAGTGATTGAATAAGTCTTATGTATTGTTTGGTTGTCTTGGATGGATATGAATGTCTGTTTGACTCGATTATTATTTGGTTTGTTAAACGAATGGTCCTTGAAGTGTTTCTTTAAAGTTTTGAAAATGAGTCTAATCCGTTGAAAAATTGATTTGAGTTTGAATCGGTTTTCTTGAAATATGAAAATGATATGCACTTTTGGAATCAGCTTGATTTTGAACTGATTCGGTTTTGAACCCGTTGTAAAGGATTGCAAAATGGTTTGGTTGAGTAAAAGTAATTCAGAAAAGACTTATGTTTTGAGGCCGTTTCAATTGTGAGAAGGGCTCATGTTTTTGAATTTGAATTAAAATTTCATTCAGAGGAGCTTTAGTGAATTTGAAAGAAAATGGACTTTGATCGAATGACTCTGTACGCAATGTTTTCGAAAAGTCAAAGAATTGGTTTTAAGGAATGAAATTTGAAAAACGTTTTTGGTTCAAACGGGTTGGTTTCTGGTTTTAAATGATCTGGTTTTTATTTGGATTTCACTTGATTAATTCAAACCAAGAAAACATTTTGGTTTTAAAAGTGAACTTGAAGGTGGTTTTGATTTCAATGGACTGGTTTTGTTATAAGTGATTCGGCTTTGAAAATTGTTTAGGACTTCTGATTCTTGTTATTTGATTTTGATTCAAATTAGGAAAATAATGATTTCTAAGCATCTTTGATGAATTTAAGAAATTGAAATTTGGTAGCTTCTCTCTCAAAATCTTGAGACTTTGTTGCGGTAATTAATTAATAACTCCTAATTTAAAGTGGGTAAGTAGATGGTTTAAGAATGAAATGATTTTGAAGTTGGTTTGGGGAAAAATTTGATTGTGTGGAAAAGAATGTTATAAAGAGATAGGATTTTGGTTTCAAAATAAAGTGATTTTGAAGAAAAGTGATATATGGCAGGATGATGAAAACTGAATTTGATTGTGAAATTGAAGGATTATAAATGAATTATAATGATAATGAGATTGAAATTGATTGTGTTATGCCTCCAGGTAAGATGCAGTGGTGTCATCCACTTGCTCCGGGTAAGAGGCGAGAAAGCCGGGTAAGATGCAGTGGTGTTATCCACTTGCTCCGGATAAGAGTTTGAGACTCCTGGTAAGATGCAAGGGTTGAGTTATGAAACCGCTTGCTCCAGGTTGTGAACTATAACACCACCTGGATAAGTGTAAGACTCGGAACTTTTGAAAAGTTATTATGAACTAATTTTAAATTATATATATATATTTATTTATAGTTTTAAGTTCATAAATTATTTTATTAAAGATAATTAAAGGTAGTTTTGATTATTTCCCATATTTAAATTATAAAATTAATAGTTGTAAAATAATAAGATTTTTATATGATAATATTTTTATAAATAAATACTTTAGGCTTTGTTAATAAAGAAAATTAATTATATTGTATTATATTTTCAATTAGAGTATTTGAGTGAAAATCAAATAGCAATTTGATACAACAAATAATATTTTCAAAGTAATTCTAAGGATTCAATTAGTTTTCAAATTAAACCCTAAAATCCATTATTCCAAATACAAACCCTAACCCAAATTAAATCACAATTTTTCCTTCATCCAAATGAAACCCTAGCTGCCACCTCCATTCCCAAAACTCAAACACACACACCCAATACACACGCACACACCCGTCAGAGAAAGAAAGAAAGAAAAAGAAAAGGGGATCGGGGAAGGGGGCTCAAGGAAGAAGAAAGGGACGAGAGGAGAGGGGGAACCAAGGGAGAGGAAGAGAGGGACAAGCCAGCGTCGATAGACCTCGCCGTCACCGCCGAGCTACTCGCCGCCATCGTTGCTAGTGTGACATGGAGGAAGGAGCCAGAGGAAAAGAAGAACGACACCATTCCACTGTTCCTCGTCGTGGTTGAAGCTCGCCGCCGTTGACTGCTGCTGTCGTCCATGGGTGAAGAGGAGGAGAGAGTTTGTTGGGAGAGGATGGCCGTTTGTGTCCCGTCGCCACTGCTGGAAGGAGGTCGCCCTCGCCGATTTGCTCGCCACTGTTTATGCTTGCTGCTGCGTCACTGGAGTTCGACGCCGCTGCTACTGCCGCCTGAAACCACCACTGAAGCCTGTATCTATGTGGTAAGCTCTAAGCTTGCTTCAGCTTCTTTGTCTGTTAAGTTGTTTTTTCTTGTGAGTGTGGTTGCTGAGGTTGTCAGTGTCAGGATATATGGTCACTGCGAGTTTTTCTGTCGTGCGCCACCATCGGAGCCGCCAATCCCACTGCTGTCACTTCTATCCTGATTCGTTCCGCTGTTCGGCTCAGTTCTTCCCTGTTGGAGTAGGTATCTCTGATCTGAAACCCTCTTTGCTAGCGTATGCTGAGTTCTATGAATTAATAAAAGTATTACTGTTTCTCTTCAATCCATGTGTGATTTAATTCTAAGATGTATATTCGTTTTTCAACTTGATGAATGGGATGATCCGTGACAATCAGCTCCGTTCTTCATACTAAGACCGCATGCCTGACAACCATCCGTGTCTTCTTGGGTTCGTGTGAATACGTGACTGGAAAGCATCAAACCACCAGCTTGATTATACATCTCTCAGACGGCTAATCCACGACCTCGTTGGGGACTTCTTGAGACACTAGTTTAGCCGAGGTATAGGGAGATTAGGGTCTTTGTGGTAGAGGCTAGAACCCAAAGGCGCAGCATTCTCTGATACGGAAGATTCGACATTGTTTGTGGAGTTTTGAGTAGGATCATTAAAGAGAATGGACTGCAGAAGCTTCACCCTCAATCAGATTGGATGCGCACTAACCCTGGTGTTCAGATCTGGAGGAGTATTGGCGGCTGCTCAAACCAGTGTTAATCACATACAGGCTGCCATTGAAGAAATCATTCACAATTGAAGAAGACAGTAAGACAAGAGTTAATCCAGAAGGACAAAGCAACTCCAAGCCTTAATCATCTTCTTATTATAGTTTACACGACTTCTGAGTTCTGTTACCCTTTTTCTTTATTTCTTTTTATGCAATTAAACATATTAACCTAGTTTAGATCTCACAAATCCAACAAATTCCTACTCACCTGACTAAGATCTGCAAGATAACCATAGCTTGCTTCAAACCACAATCCTCGTGGGATCGACCCTGACTCGCTCAGGTATTATTTGGACGACCCAGTGCACTTGCTAGTTCAGTTGTACGAAGCGTGGGGATTCGTGCACCAAGTTTTTGCCGCCGTTGCCGGGAATTATTCGAGTTTGGACAATTGACGGATTATCTTGTTCCCTAGATCAGGTATTGTCTTTAATTTTGTTTTAGTCTTTTATTTTTATTTTCTTCTTTATTTTCGAAAAAAAAGTCAAAAACCTTTTTCAAAAAAAAATTTCTTTTCTTTATTTAATCTTTGTTCTTGGTTTGAGTCTTTTGTTTTTGTTCTTATTGGTAATTTTTGAATTTTTGAGTCTTTCTTTTAAAAACTTTTCAAAAATAGTTTCTTTTATTTAATTTTTGTGTCAATCTTTAAATTTAGTGTCTTGTGTTTTTCTTTTCTAATTTTCGAAAATTTTAAGTTTGGTGTCTTTTACATTTTCTTGTATTTTTTGAATTTTTTGAATTTTGTTCTTGGTGTTCTTCTTAATCTTCAAAGTGTTTTTGTTTTTCTTTAAAATTTAAAAATCTTATCTTATCTTATTTCAAATTCAAATTTTAAAAATTAAACCTTTTCAAAAATCAAATCTTTTTCAAATCTTTATCTTATCTTGTTGACTTTTTCAAAATTCAAAATTTAAAATTTAAAAATTTAAAAATCTCAAATTCAAATTTCAAAATTCAAATTTCAAATTCAAATTTCAAAATTTAAAATTTAATTTTTAAATTTTAAATTTTAAATTCAAATCTTTTCTAATCTTCTATCTTATTTTGTTTTCAAATCTTTCTAATTTAGTTACTTATCTTCTCTCTCTTCTTTTTCAAAACTTCCTAACTATTTCCTCTCTCTTCTAATTTTCAAAAATTTTCTTCTTCTTATCTCTCTTCTATTTTCGAAATTCACTAACTAATTTTCAATTCTTTTTAATTAATTAACCTTAATTTTTGAAATAAATAAATAAATAAAATAAAAACAAAAAAATATTTTAATTCTTGTTTATCTTTTCTACTTCTAATTCTTCACCTTTCTTTATTCGAATTCTTCTTCTACTTCTTCTATCTTCATTCTTCTTTCTCTTCTTCTACCTTTCTTCATCATGGACTCAAATGGGAATGAGGAGTTCAGAAGAACTCCGGGGTCCTATACAAACCCCACTGCTGACTTCTATGGAAGAAGTATTAGCATACCACACATCAGAACAAGTAGATTTGAACTAAACCCTCAACTCATTACTATAGTGCAGCAAAACTGCCAGTACTCTGGACTTCCACAGAAAGAACCAACTGAGTTCCTGGTAGATTTCTTAAAAATTGCTGACATAATATACAATGAGGGAGTAGACCACTATTACTCTTCCCTTTTACTGTAAAGGGCCAAGCAAAGAGGTGGTTGGATAACTAGCCCAAAGATAGCTTGAAAACTTAGAAATAGTTAGTAGACAAGTTTTTAAATCAATACTTTCCTCCAAGAAAGATGACCTAGCTGAGGCTGGACATCCAAGGCTTCAAACAAGGAGATAGTGAATCTCTTTATGATGCTTGGGAGAGATATAAAAGGATGCTAAGAAAATGTCCCACTGAAATGTTTTTAGGATGGGTACAATTAGACATCTTCTACTATGGACTTTCAGACATAGCGAAAATGTCTTTGGACCACTCTGCTGGTGGATCCATACATATGAGAAAGACCATTGAAGAGGCTCGCGAGCTTATTGAGACAGTTGCCACTAATCAGCATCTGTACTCATCTGTTGAGACATCTATAAAACGAGAGGTTAAGGTAATATCTACTGAACCTAACCCTCCAGAACAGGATGGCCTATTGACTCAGCAACTACACGCCCTTGCCCAACAACTACTGGAATTGCAAGAGGCTTTGCGAGAAACTCAAGCTTCTAACAGGAATGTAGAAGCCCAGCTAAGTTAAACAAGGCAGCATTATCTAAGCAGATAACAGAGGAATACCAGGCTATTCAACTGAGGAGTGGAAAATCCTTAAACACCCAACCTCATGATGACAAGTCATCTTAGCCTAGTTTTACTAGTCTTTTTCTTTGTTTTTATTAGGTTTTATGCACTTTCTTGCATTGTAAGTAAGTAATTTGGAGTGGAATTGCATGGTTTCTTAGAATCAATCAACCACCCTTTAATTGATACAAAATCATGAGGTTTAAGATAGATTTAATTGATAATTAATTGATTTATAAACCTTGTGAATTTTGTGATACTTTGATTGCTTGATTTGATTACTTGTAGGTGAAGAAAGAAGAAAATAAGAAAAGCGTGGCTTAGGGAGCGTGTCCAAAGGAAGCAAAAAGCGTGCCCAAGGGAAGAAAAAGCGTAGCAAAAATCAAAGAAGAGTGAAAGCTAAGTTGAGAAAGCAAACTGAGCTTCACAAGGACAAATGGGAAAGAGCAAAGCACCAAGCTTAGTTCACTTAGTCAACTGAGCACTATAGAAAGCAAGGAAACAACATGAAGCTCAGTTTACTAAGTGAGCTTTATCGGGGACTTCTCAAAATTAATTCAAGATGAAATTTCAAGGGAGGAAGCCACCAAGTTTCGAACCAATGACCCAAGGGAGGCAAGGAATGCTCCTTGCAAGGAAAATCAAGAAGAATTAGCCAAAATGCTTCCTCCAAGGTTTGAACATGGAACCACACACTACCAAGCTTGCAAGGAAAATAACACAATATGCTTGGGCCAAGTTTCGAACATGGGAACTCTTTGGAACATAAGGGAGGAGCGCTATTTAGCTTGCAAGAAAATGAGCCAAGATGCACTCTAAAAGGATCGAACCAGGAAACTCCATGAAAAGCAAGGGAGGAGCGTCCAACTCTTCCAAGAAAAATAGCCTCCACTTTCCTCCACCAGGATTCGAACCTGGGAGCTTGGAGTGCAAAGCTAGGCGCTACAATTGGGAAGCTCAGTTGGTTTTTCCAACTGAGCACTACACCCCCCCATCTCCCCACATTTTGGCGCAACAAGAAGTGCACCAAGGGGCTGTGACACGCAACAAAAAGCAACAAGGAGCAAGCCTTGCGCAAGGTTGACACGGCCAAGAGATAGAGCTCAGTTCAAAATTCCAACTGAGCTCTAGTGCAATTGACACGGCCAAGGCTGGGACGCGCACACAAAATTTGGCAAGCAAGGCAAGTTGGGTGCTCAGTTTGGTTTTCCAACTGAGCCGTCCCTGGGAGGTGCACTTGGGCCAAAATTCACTAAAGATCCAATTTAATTCATTTCTTCACCAAATTTTAGAGCCTACCCAAATTCTTAGATCCAAATTAGGAAGTGTATAAATAGGTGTTAGTTTGATTTAGGAAGGACTTTTGACATCTAGCATTTTTTTACTTTCACTTTTGGCTTTCTTTTGATTTCCATTTTTGTAATTTTGAGCTTTTACTTTGAATTTGGATCTTAGAGAATTGGGAAGGAGAATTGATCTCTCTTCTTCCTTGTCCTGGTTTGAGCATTCTTTACTCTTGTCTTAGATCTTGGGTGGAGAATTGAAGAACTTCTGTTTCAATCTCACCTTGATCTTGTTTACTTTCTGCATAATTCTAGAACTTAAATTTCGATTCTGTTTACTGCTTCCATACTTCTTTTCTTCTGCAATTTACTTTTATATTTTCATTTTGCAATTGTTCTTGTTAGATCAATGAAGGATTTGAGATCCAAACTTGTTTTCTAGTCTCTTCCACTCCTGAGATCTTCAACATCCTTTTAATTGCTGCAAATTAAGCATCAGTTTTTTTCTGTTTTCATTCCTCAAGCATTTTTTACTTTTCTGTTTGAAATCTATTGCAATTCAATTCATCTTTAGTTCTTCTGTTTGTTGTAATCTGCTTCTGCTTGTTTAAATTCTGCAATCCCAGCTCCCAATCCCTTTTATAATTCAATCAATTTACATTTCTTGCACTTTAAGATTCAGTCATTTACATTTCTTGCAATCTAAGTTTCTGCAATTTACATTACTTGCACTTTAAGATTCAGCACTTTTACTTCTTGTTCTCTTTAATTTACTGCAATTCTTCCCTCTCCCTTTACAATTTATGCAATTTAGTTTCTGCCAAATACAAACCACTCAACCAATACTTGATTCGCTTGACTAAATCAACCAATAAACTAAAATTGCTCAATCCTTCAATCCCTGTGGGATCGACCTCACTCATGTGAGTTATTATTACTTGATGCGACCCGGTACACTTGCTGGTGAGTTTTGTGATGGATCATTTTCCACACATCAAGTGTTTGGCGCCGTTGTCGGGGTTTGAATTAGATTGACAATGATTAAGTGAAGTGGAGATCTAGATCAAGCACTTTTTCTTTTTTTTTTCTTTAATTTTTGTCTAACACACTAACTGTTTGAATTTTTGCTTAAGCCAATTAGCATTTCACTTCAGCAATGGATTGAAGTGTAATTGCCTTTCTGGTGTTGTGTGATTCTGATGCTTTGGTTGTATGTCAGGTACAAGGAGAGTTATACCCACTTTTTGCGAACAAGATGAAAGAACCCTCAGGAGATTAAGAAGAGCTAAAAGAGGGAAAAACATTGTTGGAGAAGAGGATTCAGAAGAGGAGTTCCAAGATATGGAGGAACACTTAACAAATCCACCAAATCCACCAGAAGGAGCAGCCAATAACAACAATAATCCACCACAGAGAAGAGTTTTGGCTTCCTACACATTTGCAAATCCTAGACATTGTGGGAGTAGCATTCTTACCCCAAATGTTAATGCAAATAACTTTGAATTAAAGCCACAACTCATCACCTTGGTTCAAAACAATTGTTCTTATGGAGGAGGCCCCTTTGAAGATCTAAACCAACACTTGTCTACTTTCTTGAGGATTTGTGACACTGTCAAAACTAATGGAGTGCATCCTGACATCTACAAGCTATTATTATTTCCATTTTCTCTCAGAGACAAAGCTACTCAATGGTTGGAATCTTTCCCAAGAGACAGCATCAACAATTGGGATGATCTAGTAAGCAAGTTCCTTGCCAAGTTTTACCCACCTCAAAGAGTTATTAGATTGAAGACTGAAGTACAAACATTCACACAAATAGATGCTAAACCTTTGTATGAGGCATGGGAACGATACAAAGCTCTAATCAGGAAGTGTCCTCCTGGAATGTTCAGTGAGTGGGACAGATTGCAGAATTTCTATGAAGGCTTGACATTGAAATCTCAAGAGGCTTTGGATCATTCAGCAAGAGGCTCTGTGCAACTCATGAAAACTGCAGAGGAAGCCCAAAATCTCATTGATATGGTGGCTAAAAACCAGTATTTCTTTGCTCACCAAAGGCAACGCCAACCATCACAAAGGAAAGGAGTGATAGAGTTGGAAGGAGTGGACTCAATCCTAGCTCAAAACAAAATGATGCAGCAGCAAATTCAACAACAATTTGAGCAAATGGCCAAAAGGATGGATAGCCTCCAAGTTGCAGCAGTTAACACAAGCCAACCATCATCCACATGGGGAACAAATGAAGAAACTCAAGAGGATCAACAGCAAGAACAAGTCCAGTATATGCATAATCAAAATGCTGGGACAAATGAGGTTTATGGTGACACTTATAACCCCTCTTGGAAGAACCACCCCAACCTCAGATGGGGAGACAATCAAAATCAAACTCAACAACCATGGCAAAGAAACTCAAACCAAAACAGTTGGAAAAACACAAACCATAACAACCAGCAAAACAATAACCAAAACACATACAGAAAATCACAAAACACTTACCCCAACTCTAACCATCACCCATCCAATAACCAAGCCACCAACCAAAACATATACCCTCAACCCTCAACACCCCACAATCAACCAACCTCACAAGACTCTCAGAGGATTACCAATTTAGAGATCTTAATGGATAAACTGATCAAGCACCAAGAGATGACAATAAAGAATCAGGAGGCTTCCATGAAAAATATGGAGAGGCAGATTGGACAGATTTCCAAGCAACTTACTATTGAGAGACCCTTGAGTTCATTACCAAGTGATACCATTCCGAATCCAAAAGAGCAATGCAAAGCCATACAGCTAAGGAGTGGTAAGATCTTGGTGAAAAAGGAAGAAGCAACCAAGAAGCCAAAGGATGATGACAAGAAGCAGGTTGAAAAAGAGGCCAATGATGAGGAGGTAACAGCAAGCAAGAATATTCCAGAGAAGCTCAAAGAAAAGGAAGAGCCAACCAAGGGACAAAAGCAGCAAGCAGAGAAGAACTTTACACCTCCACTGCCATATTCCCAGAGATTCAACAAAGAAGCAAATGATCAACACTTTCATAAGTTCCTTGAGACTTTCAAGAAGTTGGAGATAAATATTCCCTTAGCTGAGGCACTGGAGCAAATACCCCTATATGCCAAATTTTTGAAGGAGCTTATCAACAAGAAGAGAAGTTGGATTGAGAAGGAGACTGTGTTGCTCACTGAGGAATGCAGTGCCGTGATCCAAAGGGGCATCCCACCTAAGCTCAAAGATCCAGGGAGTTTTGTAGTCTCATGCACCATTGGCAAAATAGTTCTTAACAAAGCCCTCTGTGACCTTGGTGCCAGTATCAACTTAATGCCCCTCTCAATGATGAGAAAGCTTGCCATAGAAGAACTTAAACCCACCAAAATGTCATTGGTCATGGCTGATAGATCAATCAAGACACCCAACGGAATTGTGGAAAACCTGTTGGTGAAGGTTGGGGAGTTTATCTTCCCAGCAGACTTTGTGATTTTGGATACTGAAGAGGAAGGAAACAATTCAATCATTCTGGGAAGGCCTTTCCTAGCTACAGCAAGAGCTATCATCGATGTGAAAAAAGGAGAAATGATTTTCAGGGTGCACAATGATCAAATGGTCATAAATGTTTTCAAGTCAATGCAACACCCTCCTGAACAAGAATACTTCATGAGAGTGGATTTGATAGAGAGTTTAGTGGAAGAAATATTGGAGACCAATCAGCATCAACGAACAAGTAGCTGGGATTTCCATGGGAAAAGAGGTGAAAGAAGAAGAGAAAGAAGAAGTACCAAAACAAGAACTGAAGCCTCTACCCACTCATCTCAAGTATGCATTTTTTGGCACATCAGAGAGCTTCCCGGTGATCATCAATTCTTCCTTAACAAAAAAAAAAAGAAGGAGAACTCATTAGTGTACTAAAAGCTCACAAGGGTGCATTAGGATGGTCCATTGATGATCTGAAAGGCATCAGCCCTGTAATATGCATGCATAAAATTCTCTTGGAAGATAACTCCAAACCAGTGGTTCAACCTCAGAGAAGGCTAAATCCTGCAATGAAAGAAGTTGTCCAGAAGGAGGTAATGAAGCTATGGAATGCAGGGATCATCTATCCTATCTCCGACAGTTCATGGATAAGCCCAGTTCAAGTGGTACGAAAGAAAGGTGGGATGACAGTTGTTGTTAATAAAAAGAATGAATTTATTCCCACAAGAAATGTGACTGGATAGCAGATGTGTATTGACTATAGGAGGCTGAATGATGCCACACGCAAAGATCATTTCCCTCTCCCTTTCATTGACCAGATGCTTGAGAGGCTAGCTGGTCATACATATTACTGCTTCCTTGATGGGTACTCTGGCTATAATCAAATAATAGTTGACCCCATGGATCAAGAGAAGACATCTTTCATATGTCCCTATGGAGTTTTCGCATATAGACGGATGCCATTCGGATTATGTAATGCTCCAGCCACATTTCAAAGATGCATGCTCTCAATCTTCTCAGATATGGTAGAAAAATTCATTGAAGTCTTCATGGACGATTTCTCTGTTTTTGGTGACACTTTTAGTACCTGCTTGCATCATCTTACCCTTGTCTTGAAACGGTGCCAAGAAACCAATTTAGTTCTAAATTGGGAGAAGTGCCATTTCATGGTGCCTGAAGGAATTGTTCTTGGTCACAAAGTTTCAAGGAAAGGGATAGAAGTTGACAAGGCAAAGGTGGAGATCATAGAGAAACTCCCTCCACCAACTAATGTGAAATTTGTTAGAAGTTTCTTAGGACATGCTGGATTTTATAGAAGGTTTATTAAGGATTTTTCAAAAATAGCCAAACCATTAAGCAATCTGTTAATGGTTAATAATCCTTTTGTTTTTGATGAAAACTGTCAGCATGCTTTTGAAACTCTAAAAAACAGACTCACAACTGCACCAATCATCACACCCCCAGATTGGAGACTACCTTTTGAACTAATGTGTGATGCAAGTGACATTGCAATTGGTGCTGTGTTGGGACAAAAAAAGGGAAATCTGCATCATGTCATCTATTATGCAAGTAAGGTGTTGAATGAAGCTCAAAAGAATTACACCACTACAGAGAAAGAGTTATTGGCTGTGGTTTATGCATTTGATAAGTTTAGATCATACTTGATAGGGTCCAAAACTATAGTTTATACTGACCATGCTACCCTTAAGTATTTGATGTCAAAACAGGATGCTAAACCAAGACTTATTAGGTGGATATTGCTCCTACAAAAATTTGATATTGAAATAAAAGACAGGAAGGGTAGTGAAAATCAAGTTGCTGATCACTTATCAAGGTTGCCATTGGAAACAATTCGTGAAGCATCTCATCCAGTGAATGAAAGCTTTTCGGATGAACACATATTGCAGATTCAACAAGCACCTTGGTTTGCTGACATAGCAAACTACAAAGTGGGAAGAAAAATACCTCAAGAATTTTCCAAGCAACAAGTAAAGAAGCTAATCAATGAAGCAAGAAGGTTCTTGTGGGATGAACCTTTCTTATTCAAGAGATGTTCGGATGGGGTAATTAGGAGGTGTGTCCCTGAAAACGAAATGAGAGATATATTGTGGCATTGCCATGGTTCAGCCTATGGTGGACACTTTGGACCAGAAAGAACAGCTGCAAAGGTACTATAGAGTGGCTTCTATTGGCCAACTATCTTCAAGGATGCCAGAGAGTTTGTTCACCAATGTAATGAATGTCAAAAAAATGGAGGATTGACAAGAAGGAATGAGATGCCTCAAAATTTCATCCTGGAAGTGGAACTGTTTGACTTATGGGGCATTGATTTCATGGGACCCTTTCCCCCTTCCTACTCTTTTAGATACATCTTGGTGGTAGTAGAGTATGTCTCAAAGTGGGTGGAAGCCATAGCCACAACAACCTGTGATGCACAGATTGTCCTCCAATTCCTTAAGAAACACATTTTCACAAGATATAGAGTGCCCAAGGGTCTTGTTAGTGATGGTGGTGGTCATTTATGCAACAAACAGATGGAGAAACTCCTCCACAAATATGGAGTAATCCATAAAGTAGCCACACCATACCACCCTCAGACTAATGGCGAGGCTGAATTAGCAAATAGGGAGTTAAAGAAGATCCTAGAGAAAATAGTGGGAAGCATAAGAAAATATTGGGCTAGGAAGCTAGAAGATGCACTATGGGCATACAGGACAGCTTTTAAAACCCCCATTGGCAGGTCACCTTTTCAGCTATTGTATGGCAAATCCTGCCACCTCCCTGTAGAGCTTGAACATAGAACTTTTTGGGCCACTAAACTCCTCAACCTTGATTCCTAAGTTGCAGGAGAGAAAAGGTTGTTACAACTAAATGAGTTGGATGAATTCAGGCTAGAAGCCTATGAGAGTGCTAAGATATACAAGAAAAGAGCTAAGAGGTGGCATGATAAGAAGATCATAAAGAAGGAGTTCAAGCCAGGACAACAAGTGCTCCTGTATAACTCAAGGCTTAAGATCTTCCCTGGCAAACTTAAGTCTAAGTGGACTGGCCCATATTTGGTGACAAAGGTTTTTCCTTATGGAAGCCTTGAATTGCAAGATGAAGCAACAAAGAGTCATTTCATAGCAAATGGTCACAGGGCAAAGCCTTACCTAGGAGGACAATGGGACAAGGAAAAGGAAGTCCAGAATCTGAGCTAAGTAAGCATAGAGGATGTCAAGCTAATGACAATAAAGAAGCGCTTGTTGGGAGGCAACCCAACCTGAGGTAGTTTTCTTTTCATAACTATTTAAAAAAAAGGTTAATTAGCTTTATCTATATTGCAGGAAGCTAAGTTTGGTGTTGCACACCAAAACAATATAAGGGAGAATGAAGTATTCTAAGTTTGGTGTTCCACCAAAATACTATCATAAAATGCATTCTCACTTTCTGCATAATACTAGCTTCAAACATTTAGATAAACTAGTTAACTGTTTGTTGTCTCAGAGTTTTTAGTTTTATTACCTTTAGCATGGAAAAAGGATTTCACAGGCAATAAATTTGCTGCATAAGAGGCATTGGCAAGGAACTAAGTTTGGTGTTCATACACCAAAGTAAGTTCAAAAGCCCACAAATAAGCTTTACAAATTAACCCGATACCTTAAGGGCTTGAGAAGCAAGCCACTTTTGAGGATTATGCAGGAAAATAGCCAACAAATTCAAAGAACACTTGCATTATGACTCAAAAGGAGCAAACAGAAGGAAGAATGAGAAGCTGCAACCCACAGGTTGTATCTATACTTGATTCTTGTTGTTATGTAATGATTTAATTCAGAGACTCCTTTATGTCTGGCTGGAATGATCATTTAGTTGCAAGTGGAAGTACATGCTGAAGAAGGCTATCTGCAATTTCTCTTTAGCTTAAAAATTATTTGCATAATAAATGTCATCCTTCATTAACTTGAGTACTTTGCTTTGTTCATCTTGCTGTTTGAATAAAAGAGAGATGTTTTAATTAGAAAAGTTCATTGTTCAATGTTGCAAAAGTTAGAATGGAAGTTACTGGTGGTGTGTGTTTGATTCAATTGTTAGCTCATACAATAATTGCTGCATAATGACATGTTATTTGAAGCCTAAGCTAGTTTGCTGCTATGATCCTTAAATCAATGAAAATCCCTTGAAAATGAATCAAAATAGAAAGAAAAAGAAATAGAAAAAGCCAAAGAAAATGGCAAAGAAACAAACAATAAGGCTAGACACCAATAGTTTGGACCCTAGGACACATGCCTGTGGTGTTTTTGTACTGGGATATGCTTGGACAAGTAAGTTCTAAGGAGTATTTCAAAACTTGGCCACTTAGATCAACTGATTTGGGATGGCCAACTGAAAGTCCACAATAAAGAGCAACCTAGCTACAAAACATTTAGTAATCCAAAGAGATGCTGGGCATCAATGATCCTAGGAAGAGAATATGAGTCATGTGTCTGTGGTGAAGAAATGTTGAGCAAAACAAAGCCAAAGGCTGCTACAACATTTGCCACTAAGCTTCAATGAATAATAAGATCTAATGCAAGAGAAAGAAGGAAAAAGATAACAAGGGAAGTAAGCAAAAAGTAAGGCATTGTCGCAGTAACCATAGTGAATCTTTGAAGAAGCATTGTTTGTTAAACAGCAAGTAATAAATAAGCTACTATTGATCTGCATAAAACCCCATAAACCAAGTTCAACTATATGCTTAATAAGGACATGCTTAGTTATCTACTTCATTCTATCTTTTCTTATGTTTGATTCTTGCTTGGGGACAAGCAAGTTTTAAGTTTGGTGTTGTGATGACAAGTCATCTTAGCCTAGTTTTAC
>NC_029789.2:63056160-63058057 GCF_000816755.2 Arachis ipaensis | reverse complement strand
AATCCCTGTGGGATCGACCTCACTCATGTGAGTTATTATTACTTGATGCGACCCGGTACACTTGCCGGTGAGTTTTTTGTTGGATCGTTTTCTACACATCACCTCAGTACAACAAAAGATCAAAGGAAACAAAGCCAACAGAGGAACACCAGACTGATGTCCAAGATGTCTCTGAGGGCATTGAATGCCCAAAAAGGAATGTCATTGGTGTTTAACGCCAAGAAGGGGTATCCATCCCTAGCATTGAATGCCCAATTGAAGACACTAACAAGGGCATTGGACGCCCAAAAGGTAATGGTATTCCTGGTGTTGAACGCCAGGAAGGGGGCAGCAATATGGGTGTTGAACACCCAAGCAAAGGAGGCTAGTCACACACTGGTAACAACCCTCCTAAGCAAGCTAGTAACCCCCCCTTCTAACACACATGGCATTCAGCCTTCATCAACCAAAATTGATGAGTATAAGGCTAAGATGCTGTTTTCTCAGAAACTTTGTCAAGAAGAAAAAGATAAATAGTTTGCCCACTTTGCGGATTATCTCAGAATATTAGAGATCAAGATCCCTTTTATAGAGGCTCTTGAACAGATACCTTCTTATGCTAAGTTCATGAAGGACATTCTGAGTCATAAGAAGGATTAGAGAGAGAGACAGAAACAGTCCTCCTTACTGAAGAGTGCAGTGCAATCATTCAAAACAGCTTATCAGAGAAGCTTAAGGATCTTGGAAGCTTTATGATACCATGCACTTTAGGTAATGCTTGCACAAGGATAGCTCTATGTGACCTTGGAGCAAGCATCAACCTAATACCTGCTTCATTAATAAAGAAGCTTTGCTTGACTGAGGAAGTCAANTTTCCTCCACCAGGATTCGAACCTGGGAGCTTGGAGTGCAAAGCTAGGCGCTACAATTGGGAAGCTCAGTTGGTTTTTCCATCTGAGCACTACACCCCCCATCTCCCCACATTTTGGCGCAACAAGAAGTGCACCAAGGGGCTGTGACATGCAACAAAAAGCAACAAGGAGCAAGCCTTGCGCAAGGTTGACATGGCCAAGACATAGAGCTCAGTTCAAAATTTCAACTGAGCTCTAGTGCAATTGACACAGCCAAGGCTGGGATGCGCACACAAAATTTGGCAAGCAAGGCAAGTTGGGTGCTCAGTTTGGTTTTCCAACTGAGCCGTCCCTGGGAGGTGCACTTGGGCCAAAATTCACTAAAAATCCAATTTAATTCATTTCTTCACCAAATTTTAAAGCCCACCCAAATTCTTAGATCCAAATTAGGAAGTGTATAAATAGGTGTTAGTTTGATTTAGGAAGGACTTTTGACATCTAGCATTTTTTTACTTTCACTTTTGGCTTTCTTTTGATTTCCATTTTTGTAATTTTGAGCTTTTACTTTGAATTTGGATCTTAGAGAATTGGGAAGGAAAATTGATCTCTCTTCTTCCTTGTTCTTGCTTGAGCATTCTTTACTTCTTGTCTTAGATCTTGGGTGGAGAATTGAAGAACTTCTGTTTCAATCTCACCTTGATCTTGTTTACTTTCTGCATAATTCTAGAACTTAAATTTCGATTCTGTTTACTGCTTCCATACTTCTTTTCTTCTGCAATTTACTTTTATATTTTCATTTTGCAATTGTTCTTGTTAGATCAATGAAGGATTTGAGATCCAAACTTGTTTTCTAGTCTCTTCCACTCCTGAGATCTTCAACATCCTTTTAATTGCTGCAAATTAAGCATCAGTTTTTCTATTTTCATTCTTCAAGCATTTTTGCTTTCCTGTTTAAGGTCTACTTCAATTCAACTCACCTTTTACTCTTCTGTTTGTTGCAATTTACTTCTTCTTGTTTAAATTCTGCAATCCCAGCTCCCAATCCCTTTTATAATTCAATCAATTTA
>NC_029789.2:63048100-63052872 GCF_000816755.2 Arachis ipaensis | reverse complement strand
GTTTAGTTTTCTAAAAATTTTAAGTTTGGTGTTCTTTTTATGTTTTTGAGTTCTTTGAGTCTTTAAGTTTTGTACATTGTGTTCTTGTGAGACTTCAAAGTGTTCTTAAGTCTTTTATGTGCTTTGATCTTAAAATTTTTAAGTTTGGTGTCCCTTTGTGTTTTCCTCCAAAATTTTCAAAAATCAAGGGTGCTAGATCTAAAAATTTTAAGTATTGTATCTTTTGTGTGTTTTTCTCTTTCACCATAAAATTCAAAAATAAAAAAATATATATTTTCTAACTTAATTCTAACCATAATTTTTGAAAATAACAATAAAAATTCAGATTTTGATTTTAAAATTTTATCTTATCATATCTTAGTTGTCAAGTTTTCAAAAATCAAATCTTTTCAAAAATTAAAAAATCTTATCTTTTTCAAAATCTTATCATATCTTTTTCAAAATTTAAAAATCTTATCTTATCTTTTTCAAATTTCAAATTTTAAAAATCAAATCTTTTTCAAAATCAAATTTCAAAATCTTATCTCTTTCCAATTTCAAATTTTAATTTCAAATTTTTTCTTATCTTATCTTCTATTTTATTTTAAAATTCAAATATTTTCTTAACTATAATATCTTATATTCTCTCTCATTTTTTTCAAAACCACCTAACTAACTCTTCTCTTCATTAATTTTCGAAAACACTCCCTCTTCTTCTCTCTCTTCTTTTTCAAAACTACCTAACTAACTCTCATCTTTCTTAATTTTCAAAAATTTCTTCCACTTCTCTCTCCTCTATTTTTGAAAATTTAACATTTAAATTTTAAAATCTTTTAAAATTAATTAACTTATTTTTGAAAATTAATTAATTAAATAAATAAAATAAAAACAAAAATATTTTAATTCTTATTTACTTTTTCTATTTATACAGCTCTTCTTCTCACATCTATATTATTCTTCTTCTTTCCTCTCTGTATTCTTCCTTCTCATCTTAATTACTTCTATCCCTTATTTTCAAAGTATTCTTCTTCTACTTCCTTTATTTATTTTATTTTATCTTCTTCTTCTTTCTTCACATCTGACTTTAAGGAGGAGCTTCTTGCCAATTGGCACAAAGAGCTTTCTTTTTTTTCTTCTTTTTTCATTTATACTCTAAGGAGACGTTGATAAACCCTATTTTTAGAGTTTATTCTGTGCTTAATCTAGTGGATTTTATCCATTATTCTCACACTTATTCATACAATTCGCATGTTTTATATTTTCCTTCCTGATTTTGTGCTATGAGTGAAAATATGTTTCTTTGACCTTAATTTTATTAATTTTAATCCTCCCTTTATACCATTCGATGCCGTGATATGTGTGTTAAGTGATTTCAAATATTACAGGACAGGAATGGCTCAGAGGATGGAAAGGAAGCATGCAAAAGTGGAAGGAATACAAGAATCTAAAGGAACTGCTAAAGTTGTCCAACCTGACCTCCTAGTACTAAATCAACCATAACTTGAGCTATAGAGGTCCAAATGATGCGATTTCAGTTGCGTTGGAAAGCTAACGTCTAGGGCTTCGCAACGATATATAATTTACCATAGCTGCCTTGAATCCAGGTGACGCGAATGCATGGATTACGCGGATGCGTGGCCTGCCAAAAACTCAATCCGCGCGAACGCGTGGACGACGCTTCCGCGTGACTTTGCAGCGATCTGTACGTACCAGAAATCGCTGGGGGCAATTTCTGGGCTGTTTTTGATCCAGTTCTCGGCCCAGAAAACACAGATTAGAGGCTATAAAGTGGGGGAATGTATCCATTCATCATTGAACAATTCACACAACTTTCATATTAACAATTTTAGATTTTAGATGTAGTTTTAGAGAGAGAGAGAGAGGCTCTCTCCTCTCTCTTAGAATTTAGGATTTCTATTATGTTTAAGTTACTTCTTTTCAATTACAGGTTCAATGTTCCTTTTATTTATTTTTCCAATGTAATTTATGAATTTTCATGTTAGATTTGATTTCTTTCATTAATGCAGTTTGATGTATTTCAGATTTGTGATTTTTACTTAGCTTTTTATATTCTTGGCCTTAATTGATGAATTGATTAATTGGAGATACTTGAGTTATCAAACTCCTTGTGATTGATAATTGTTATCTTTGCTGATTGATTTGGATCCCTCTAAAGCTAGTCTTTCCATAGGAATCGACTAGGACCAGAGGAATCAAATTGATTCATCCACTTAACTTACCTTCATAGTTAGAGGTTAACAAGGTGGGAGCAAAATCCAATCCTCATCACAATTGATAAGGATAACTAGGATAGGACGTCCAGTTTTCATACCTTGCCAAGAGATTTTATTATTAATTTATTTTTCTCGTCATTTAAATTACTTATTCCTTATTTCAAAAACCCAAAAATATATATTTTTACATAACCAATAATAAATCATACTTCCCTACAATTCCTTGAGAAGACGACCCGAGGTTTCAATACTTCAGTTATAAATTTGATTGGGTTTGCTTAAGTGACAAACAAAATTTTTGTACGAAAGGATTCTCTGTTGGTTTAGAAACTATACTTACAATGCGATTATATTTGTGAATTTCTTTACTAGCAGAAATCCGATCGTCAAAAATGGCGCCGTTGCCAGGGAGTTGCAATAGTGTGCTAGATTATTAATTTGTGTACATATTTTATTTTTATTTGAATATTTTATTTTTATTTTGTTTCCATGAGCTACATGTTTTTCTCATTGAATGATGCGTTCATTGCCTGATTCGAGCTTAGCCACTTTTGATCCTAAAATTGAAAGAACTCTTTCATGTATTAGGCGAGCTCGGCGTCAGTTAGCCTCTGAGGGTGGTGAAGTGATTACTATCGATTCACCAGTCTCATCTGAGGAAGAATCTGAACCGCCATCTGAGAGCGAAACAAGCTCATTTACTACTGATTCAGTTGATTCCCGTGCAGTTAACATGGCAGCACCTAGGAGAATCACTCTTCAGGAGGCAGGAGCCCCAGATTTTACTCTGCAAGCGTATCACGCACGTCACCCAGATCTGGCTGCAGATTTTGAACTAAAGACGTCGCTAATCAACTTGATACCCAAGTTTCATGGCTTACCTGCTCAGGAGCCCATAAAGTACCTCAGGGATTTCCAGACAGCCTGTTCTACTGTTAGGCATCATGGTACAGATGAGACTACTATTCTGCTGATAGCCTTCCCATTTTCTCTTGAGGGAAAGGCGATGGAGTAGTACTACACTCAACCGGAGGAAGTAGTTACCGACTAGGACGCACTCAGGAGGGAGTTCCTGGACAAATACTTTCCAGCTGAAGTTACAGACAGACTAAGGAAAGAAATCTCCTATATTATCCAAGGAGAATTAGAGACCCTCTACGAATACTGGGAACGTTTCAGAAACCTCTTAGACTCATGTCCCCACTACAAGATTGATGAGATGGTGTTGATCAATTACTTTACACAAGGTATGAAGCCTCAAGATAAAACTACATTAGATGCTACAATTAATGGCTCACTGAAGAAGTACAAGACGGCGACAGAAGCGTGGCAGCTGATCGCTGATCTGGCTGAATCTACCCGGAACACTAGACACAGGACCAACCATCCTCGGACTGTTACAGAGGTGTCCTCTAGTGGTGAGACTGCTGCTTTCACTAAGGCTCTAGGAGAGATGTCCAATCTACTGAAGCAGATAAACCTGAATCAATAACAATCTCAACCTCCCTCACCCCAACATAGTCAACAACTGGTTCCTGAAAGGGTATGCGGGATATGTGCTGATTATAGTCATTACACTGATGAGTGTCCACAGCTCCAACAAGAGGACAACACCTTGGCAGCTACTCACAATTTCTATGACCGCCCAAATCAAGGCTCCTATCAACAAGACGGCAACTACAACCAAGGTGGAAACTATAACCAGAAATGGCAAGACAACTCCAACCATGGCTGGAGAGATAATACCAACCATGGCTGGAGGGATAACTATAATAGAGGAGGCAGAGACAACCAGGAAAATCAGAGGTGGAATAATAACAACAACAGACAGCAGAACCAGAACTAGCCTTACAGAGCACCTCACCTAAGGCAATCCCAAGCACCTCAGAACAACCAACAGCAGGTCCCTCAAATCACTTACCCCTCCTCTTTTAATGACGAGTTGCTTCAGTCCCTTGCACAAGGACAGAGGAGCATGGAAAGTACACTTAACGGTCTAACATCTGCTATACAAGCTCTCGTCTCTCAGATGGGGTCATCCAGTACTTCTAACAACCAACCTGCAAGCTCCACTGGAATTTCTTCTCAACCCTTATCCAATCCCAAGGGTGGTATCAATGCCATCACTTTGAGGTCCGGAACCACACTACAAGAGAGGAATCAGAAGGAGCCAAGCCCACGGGAACACGCCCCAGATGCAGACATGGTTGAAGTGGATGATGTTGAAAAGGAAGATGAAATGCAAGACATGGTTGAAGAGGAAGCAACTCAACCAAGGAATGGAGAACCAAAAGAAGCAGAAGCTGTAAGAGACGCCATTCCTATCCCATTTTCACACCTTGCAAGAAAGTCCAGGAAGCAGATGGAACTTGATCCTAAAATGGTAGAAATCTTCAAAAAAGTTGAGGTAAATGTTCTCCTTTTTGATGTTATTCAGCAAGTACCTAAATATGCAAAGTTTCTAAAGGATTTGTGCATACATAAGGATAAGATTAATGAATTAGAAACTATTCCTTTAGGTAGTTCCATATCTGCTTTAATGGGGGATATACTTGAAAA
>NC_029789.2:63041738-63047539 GCF_000816755.2 Arachis ipaensis | reverse complement strand
CCCAGAGAAGACTGAATCCCACTATCTTAGAGGTTGTCAAAAAGGAAGTGACCAGACTACTTGAGGCAGATATCATCTATCCCATCTCAGACAGTGAATGGGTAAGCCTAGTACAAGTGGTGCCTAAGAAGTCTGGAGTCATTACAATGAAGAATGAGCATAGAGAGCTCATAGCAACCAGAGTGCAGAACGCCTGGAGGGTCTGCATTGATTACAGGCGCCTCAACCGGGCCACTCGTAAGGATCACTACCCCCTGCCATTCATTGATCAAATACTGGACCGCCTGTCAGGTAAATCACATTATTGCTTTTTAGATGGTTACACAGGCTATTTCTAGATTCATATAGCTCCTGAAAATCAGGAAAAGACTACTTTTACATGTCCTTTTGGGACTTATGCTTATAAGAGAATGCCCTTTGGCTTGTGCAATGCACCAGCTACTTTCCAAAGGTGCATGATGAGTCTTTTTTCTGATCTTATTGAGAACTGTATGGAGGTTTTTATGGATGATTTTAGCGTATACGGTGATTCCTTTAACCTTTGCTTGGATAGTCTATCTAGAGTGTTAGACAGGTGTGTTAGTTCAAACCTTGTTTTAAATTTTGAAAAGTGTCATTTTATGGTCAAACAAGGTATTGTACTAGGACATGTTGTCTCTAACACTGGTATTTCTGTAGATCCAGCAAAGGTAAATGTCATTTCTAGTCTGCCTTACCCCTCCTCCGTGAGGGAAGTTCGTTCGTTCCTTGGCCATGTAGGTTTTTACCGGTGGTTCATTAAGGACTTCAGTAAGGTAGCACTGCCCTTATCCAGGCTTCTGTAGAAAGATATTGAGTTCGAGTTCAGTGAGGACTGTATAGAGGCGTTCGATAAGCTAAAGATCGCCTTAACTCAAGCTCCAATTGTGAAAGGACCAGACTGGAGCCAGCCCTTCGAGATTATGTGCGATGCTTCCAACCATGCTGTGGGAGCGGCGCTGGCCCAGCACGCAGGTAAGGATCCTTTCGTAATTGCCTATGCTTCCAAGACATTAGACGCTGCTCAGTCTAATTACACTACTACCGAGAAAGAGCTTTTGGCTATTGTTTTCACTCTGGATAAATTCCGAGCCTATTTACTTGGTACTAAGGTGGTAGTGTACTCAGACCATGCAGCTCTAAAGTATCTATTGGCTAAAAAGGAGTCCAAACCAAGGTTAATACGATGGATATTGCTGCTACAAGAATTTAATTTAGAAATTAAGGATATGAGTGGTTCTCAGAATTTAGTGGCAGACCACTTGAGTCGCCTTGAGCACATTAAGGATGACTCCACTTCTATCAATGATGCCTTTCCTTTTGACAGCTTGCATGCAATATCTGAAGTAGTTCCTTGGTATGCACCTGTAGCTAATTATCTAGTTAGCCATACTTTCCCTCCAAATTTACTAAGCACGAGAGGGACAAGCTGAAAAGCGAGTCCAAATATTATATATGGGATGATCCCTATCTGTGGAGGTATGGTGCTGACCAGATAATTAGGAGATTTGTGCCTTAATCAGAATTCCAGTCCATTTTAGAGGCCTGCCACTCATCTGAGAGTGGTGGACATTTTGGTCCTCAAAGGACAGCTAGAAAAATTCTAGACTGTGGATTCTGGTGGCCCATTCTTTTTAAAGATGCTACTGCTTTTTGTAAATCCTGTTCCCCATGCCAAAAGTTTGGTAACATATCCAAGAGTGATGAGATGCCCCAACAAATTATGTTGTTCTGTGAGATTTTTTATGTTTGGAGCATTGACTTCATGGGTCCGTTTCCAAACTCAAGCGGTTTTACATACATATTGTTAGCTGTAGATTATGTTTCTAAATGGGTGGAAGCAATTCCTACCCGTGCTGATGATGCTAACACTGTTGTCTCTTTTGTTAGAAACCATATTATCTGTCGCTTTGGATCACCACGAGCAATCGTGAGCGATCAAGGCACCCATTTCTGTAACAGGAGACTGACCGTCCTATTGAAGAAGTATGGCGTTATTCACAAAGTAGCCACAGCATATCACCCGCAGACTAATGGATAAGCAGAAGTGTCAAATAGAGAAATAAAGCGTATCCTGGAGAAAATAGTCAAGCCTCATAGGAAGGACTGGAGCACCAGGCTACAAGACGCGCTTTGGGCATATCGGACTGCATACAAGACACCTATAGGAATGAGTCCCTTCCGCTTGGTTTATGGAAAAGCATGTAACCTCCCAGTAGAGATAGAACACAAAGCGTTCTGGGCTGTGAGAGAGATCAACATGGAATTTGAAAAAGCAGGAGCTGAAAGGAAGATGCAGCTACAAGAGTTAGAGAATCTACGCCTAGAAGCATATGATAATTCTAGGCGATACAAAGAGAAGATGAAGGCTGTACATGACAAGCACATTAAAAGGAGAGAGTTCAGACCTGGGGAGTTGGTCCTCCTTTACAACTCCAGACTGAGACTCATGCCAGGCAAGCTGAGATCCAGATGGGAAGGTCCCTACAGAGTAGAAAAGGCAGAGCCCTATGGAATTTTTCACCTGAGTCATCCCTCAAGCTCCAACTTTAACAAGGTAAATGGACATCGCTTAAAGCTATATCATGGTGAGAAGATAAAGAGAAACAAAGAGCTGGAGATCTTCATCTTGGAGGATCCACCCACAGCAGAAGACTGAGCTAGTGGACCATCCAACTTAAGGACGTTAAAGAAAAGTGCTAGGTGGGAGACAACCCACCATGGTATGATCTTTCAGTTTTAATTTTTCTCTCAGTATTCTTCTCATCATCTCTGCATATGGCTGCATATAGTTTACATTAGCATTCTGCATATCATAAAAAAAAAAACGCACGCAGCGCGTAAGCATCGCTGACGCGTCCACGTCACAAGTGCGTTGGGAAGAAAACAAAATTGAACAGAGAGTCACGCGAAAGCGTGGCTAGAGGCGTGCCTTAGGCACAAACATGCCCACGCGACCGCATCACTCACGCGGCCACGTCATTTGGAAAATAAGCCTCCCACGCGTCTGCGTCACCCACGCGAACGTGTGCCCCTAAAAATTGACGTAAAAGAGGTGTATGGAAGCAAGTTATGATGGAGTGGGGCTGGAATGATGCTAGAAGCACCAGCCCTATCACGCGACCGCGTGCCCCACGCGTCCGCGTCATTTTTCAAAGTATAGCCATTCACGCGATTGCGTCAACCACGCGACCGCGCCACCCTAAAATTTGGCAAAATGAGTTTCAAACAGAGAGTTGCGCGAACGCGAGGCTGCTCTCACGCCAATAGCACAAATCTTACTTTGATAAAATATTGGGAATTTGGGTACCTACTCATGTGAGACCAGAAAAATTAAAAATCCATGTGCATTGATAAGTTATGTTTATTTTTCTATTTAAAAATAAAAAAATAAAAAAAATCCAAAAATATTCATTAAATAAATAAATAAATAAGGGGACAAAATTACCCCAATTCCAAGTTAAAATAAGCTCCAAGATCAATACATATGTGATAAAATAAAAGAAAAATTTGGTACATGAGTATGTGATGCAAAAGTGGGAATTTTGGATAGCTAGGCATGATTTTAGAATTACATAGAGAGTGTGTGTGTGTTAGGTGAGAGCTTAGTCAAAGATTCATATTTTAGCTCACTTGGCCATACATATATCCTCACCCTTACCTTAGCCCCATTACAACCTTGAAAAGACCTCATGATGTTTGTATTGGTATACTAAATTTTTGTTGATTGGTTAGATGAAGAACAAAAGTTAGAAATCATGATTAGAGAAGAGTAGAGTGATTAACCCTAGACACTTGAGAGATTAGAGTGATATACACTACCAGTGAGGGTTCAATGCTTGATTCTATGTTCCCTGCTTTCATGAGCTATCTTCTTACAAGTTTAATTGCTTCTTATTGTATGATTTGAATTAGTGGAATTTGATTTATATTTGTCTTAAAGAACTTATTTACTTTTAACCAAGTAGATAGAAACTCTTAGCATATAGTTGCATTCATATAGATAGGTTGCATTTCATACATCATACCATTCCTCTTCATTATTTATAGCTTCTCTTGAGCTTAGCATGAGGACATGCTAATGTTTAAGTGTAGGGAGGTTGATAAACCCCATTTTTAGGGTTTATCCTGTGCTTAATCTAGTGGATTTTATCCATTATTCTCACACTTATTCATACAATTCGCATGTTTTATATTTTTCTTCCTGATTTTGTGCTATGAGTGAAAACATGTTTCTTTGACCTTAATTTTATTAATTTTAATCCTTCCTTTATACCATTCGATGCCGTGATATGTGTGTTAAGTGATTTCAGAGATTACAGGGCAAGAATGGCTCAGAGGATGGAAAGGAAGCATGCAAAAGTGGAAGGAATACAAGAAACTGAAGGAACTGCTAAAGCTGTCTAGCCTGATCTCCTGGTACTAAATCAACCATAACTTGAATTATAGAGGTTCAAATGACACGGTTTCAGTTGCGTTGGAAAGCTAACGTCCGGGGCTTCGCAACGATATATAATTTGTCATAGCTGCCCCGAATCCAGGTGATGCGAATGCGTGGATCACGCGGACGCGTGGCCTGGCAAAAACTCAATCCGCGCGAACGCGTGGACGACGCTTCCGCGTGACTTTGCAGCGACCTGTACGTACTAGAAATTTCTGGGCTATTTTTAACCCAGTTCTCGGCCCAGAAAACACAGATTAGAGGCTATAAAGTGGAAGAATGTATCCATTCATCATTGAACAATTCACACAACTTTCATATTAACAATTTTAGAATTTAAATGTAGTTTTAGAGAGAGAGAGATGCTCTCTCCTCTCTCTTAGGATTTAGGATTTCTATTATGTTTAGGCTACTTCTTTTCAATTACAGGTTCAATGTTCCTTTTATTTATTTTCCCAATGTAATTTATGAATTTTCATGTTAGATTTGATTTCTTTCATTAATGCAGTTTGAGGTATTTCAGATCTGTGATTTTTACTTAGCTTTTTATATTCTTGGCCTTAATTGATGAATTGATTAATTGGAGACACTTGAGTTATCAAACTACTTGTGATTGATAATTGTTATCTTTGCTGATTGATTTGGATCCCTCTAAAGCTAGTCTTTCCATAGGAATTGACTAGGACTAGAGGAATCAAATTGATTCATCCACTTAACTTACCTTCATAGTTAGAGGTTAACAAGGTGGGAGCAAAATCCAATCCTCATTACAATTGATAAGGATAACTAGGATAGGACGTCCAGTTTTCATACCTTGCCAAGAGATTTAATTATTAATTTATTTTTCTCATCATTTAAATTACTTATTCCTTATTTCAAAAACCCAAAAATATATCTTTTTACATAACCAATAATAAATCATACTTCCCTGCAATTCCTTGAGAAGATAACCCGAGGTTTCAATACTTCGGTTATAAATTTTATTGGGTTTGCTTAAGTGACAAACAAAACTTTTGTATGAAAGGATTCTCTGTTGGTTTAGAAACTATACTTACAACGCAATTATATTTGTGAATTTCTTTATTAGCAGAAATCCAATCGTCAGACGTTTACAACAAGCTAAAGCACAACACCCAGAAAGTTTTGAATAAGAAACAGAGGATATGGCCGAACCACAAGAGGAGCCAAGAAAGGTCCTTGGTGACTTCACCATGCCTACCTCTGACTTTTATAAAAGAAGTATCAAATATCTCTCCATTGGAGCTAACAATTTTGTGCGTAAGCCTCAGTTAGTCTCTCTTCTGCAGCAGAACTGCAAATTCCATGGACTTCCAACTTCCAA
>NC_029789.2:63029598-63039027 GCF_000816755.2 Arachis ipaensis | reverse complement strand
CACACATCTAAACTGTGGTTGGATGCCCAACCCAGTGAGAGTTTTGACTCTTGGAAAAAGCTTGTTAATACTTTTCTGGCTAAGTTCTTTCCTCCTCAAAGGATGAGCAGGATTAGAGTGAAAGTTCAAACCTTCAGACAAAGAGAAGGTGAATCCCTCTATGAAGTTTGGGAAAGATACAAGTAGCTGATCAGGAGATGTCCTCCTGACATACTCTCAGAATGGTCCATCATAAGCGTGTTCTATGATGGCTTGTCTAATATATCCAAGATGTCCTTGGATAGCTCTACAGGTGGATCACTCCACTTGAAGAAAACACCTGCAGAAGCAATAGAACTCATTGAAATGGTTACTAACAACCAGTTCATGTACACTTCTGAAAGAAACCATGTTAACCATGGAATCTCTCAAAAGAAAGGAGTTCATGAAGTTGAGAATCTAAATGCCATCTTGGCTCAGAATAAGATCTTGACCCAATAGGTCAACATGATCTCTCAACATCTGACTGGAATGCAAACTGCAGCTGGCAGTAATCAGGAAGCTTCTTCTGAAGAAAAAGCTTATGATCCTGACCAACCCACCATGGAGGAGGTGAATTACATGGGAGAACCCTATGAAAACACCTACAATCCTTCATGGAGGAACCATCCTAATCTCTCATGGAAGGATCAACAGAAACCTCAGCAAAGTTTCAATAACAATCAAGGTGGAAGGAACCAGAATAGGTTCAATAAAAAACCACCATTCCCATCTTCTCAAGAGAATATGGAAACCTCTAAGCAGAGCCTCTTTGACTTAGTAACTCTGGTTTCTAGCCTCTCTAAGACCACTCAGTTTCATTAATGAAACAAGGTCCTCCATTAGAAACTTGGAGGTATAAGATGGTCAACTGAGTAAGAGGATCCCTGAGATTCCTCCTAAATCTCTTCCCAGTAATACTGAGGTTAATCCTAGAGAAGAGTGCAAGCCCATAACCTTGGAGGTAGAGGCCGAACCAGAGGAGATTGGGAAGGCATTGAGCGCCAGTGAAGAAGCCTTCACTGGGCGTTCAACGCCCACAATGGCAGCAACCCTGGCATTAAACACCAGTGAGGACCCCCTCACTGGGCATTTAACGCCCATCCTGGCAGAAAAGCTGGCGTTGAACGCCAGCCAGGTAGCACTAGCTGGGCATTCAACGCCCAAACAAACCAGCTTTCTGGCGCTAAACGCTAGTGAAGAACCCCTCATTGGGCATTCAATGCCCAACCATGCAGCCATTCTGGCACTGAACGCCAGTGAGGAACCCATCACTGGGCGTTCAACACCCATTCACCCAAGGAAGCTGGCGTTGAACGCCAGTCAGGGTGGACAGCAAGGGCGTTCAATGTCCAATAAGCTGACAGAGCTGGCATTGAATGCCAGTCAAAGCATACCCTTTGAGTGCTCAAGGCCTACTCAAGAACCCTCTAGCCCAGAACCAAAGGAAACCACAAAGACTATTGGGGTTCCTTTGAATACACTTCTGCAGTGCATGAGTTCTGATGACTACTCATCCTCAGATGAGGATGAGAATACTAGGGAAGAGTAAATTGCTCATTTCCTAGGAGCTTTTATGAAGCTGAATACCAAGTTATTTGGTAGAAAGCTAATGGAGGAAAAACCTCCACTGCTTACCAAAGAACTTCATGCTTTGGTTCAGCAAGAGCTACCTTAGAAGCTTCCAAATCTTGGACGCTTTTTAATTCCTTGCACCATAGGCACTATGACTTTTGAAAAGGCTCTGTGTGACTTAGGGTCAAGCATTAACCTCATGCCACTCTCTGTAATGGAGAAACTGGGCATCATTATGGTAAAATCTGCAAACATCTCTTTAGAGATGGCAGACAAGATAATGAAGAAGCCACATGGCTTAGTAGAGGATGTCCTGGTAAATGTTGAAAACCACTACATCCCTGCGAACTTCATTATCTTGGATATTGGAGAGGATGAGGATGACTGTGTCATCCTTGAGAGACCCTTCTTAGCTACTGCAAAAGCCATGATCAATGTAGCTAAGGGAGAAATGATTTTCCAATTAGGAGAGGACTATATCTTATTTAAGATGTCCAATCCCAATTCTCCCTCTGATAAGAAAGAGACAACTGTGCAACACCTAGTGTGCCAACCCTCTCTTTCTGTACAGAGCTCTGCAGAGCCCCCAAACATCAATTCTAAGTTTGGTGTTGGGCAGCCATCAACAAGCTCTAAGCACAAAGGTACTAAAAAGAAAGTACCTAAAGGCTGAAGGGACAAGAAAGTCCCAACTGAAGGACTCTTACCTGGCATGAAAGTTGTCTTCACTAAGAAGCCAGTCCTACCACATACAGTGAGTCGTGTCCTATCTCTAGAGCATGTAGAGCTCATTCACAAGAGGACAGGAAGAAGATTCACTGCAAGGGGCAAAAATCTGAGCCCATACTCACCTCCATAAGGAGCTAAAGGTCAAGCTAGTGACGTTAAAAGAGCGCTTGTTGGGAGGCAACCCAACCCTACTCAACCATATTTATTTTATTTTTCTATCAATTATTAGAGTCATGATCATATGCATCAGTCAAGAGATAGAAGTTCATAGCAGTGAAAATAGAGCACTCTAGATGGAGTGTCAAAGTTGAACGCCAGTGAAGAAGCCCTCACTAGGCGTTCAACGCCCCTCATGGGAAGCATTGCTGGCGTTGAATGCCAGCCAGGGAGCAGCCCCTGGGTGTTCAAACGCTAGTGCAGAGAAGCAGGGAATCTAAATTCCCTAGCCTCTCAGGATTAGTGGGTCCCACAGCATCTTTCACCTACCCCACTTATTCCCACCTACTTTCACACTTCCCAATACACAGTTTCCTATAAACCCTAGCCCAATCACATCCATACCACTTCCCCATGACCATCATAACTCCTACTTACCTCCACCCACTTCAAAATCAAATTTTCCACACAAAACCCACCCTATGGCCGAACCTACCCACTCCCTACTCCTATAAATACCCCTTTCCATCACTCTTCCTACACACACCTTTCATATACTACTACACCCACAAAGGCCGACCCTCTCTCTCCCTCTATATCCTTCTATTTTCTTCTTCATCTTCTTCTACTCCATTCTTCTCTTATACTTATTTTTGCTCGAGGATGAGCAAAGTTTTAAATTTGGTGTAGGAAAAGTATAGCTTTTTTTCTTTTCATTACCATTCATGGCACCCAAGGTTGGAGACTCCTCTAGAAAGAGGAAAGGAAAGGCAGTAGCCAATCCCTCTGAATCTTGGGAGATGGAAAGATTCATCACCAAAGCCCACCAAGACCACTTCTATGAAGTAGTGGCTGAGAAGAAAGTGATCCCTGAGGTCCCTTTCATGCTCAAGAAGAATGAGTATCCAGAAATTCGAAGAGAGATCCGGAGAAGAGGTTTGGATGTCCTAACCAATCCCATCTAAGATGTTGGGATTCTTATGGTGCAAGATTTCTATGCTAATGCATGGGTTACTAAAAACTATGACACTAGTGTGAACCCAAATCCAAGGAATTGGATCACCATGGTCCGAGGAAGAATCTTAGATTTCAGTCCGAAAAGTGTGAGGTTGGCGTTCAACTTGCCTCTATTGCAAGGAGATCCTCATCCTTACACTAGGAGAGTAAACTTTCATAAGAGATTGGATCAAGTGCTCTCAGACATCTGTGTGGAATGAGCATAGTGGAAAAGGGATTCCCAAGGCAAGCCCATTCAGTTAAGAAGGGTTTACCTAATGCCCTCAGCTAGAGGATGGTTGGAATTCATCCAAAGATCCATCATCCCTACTAGCAATTGGTCAGAAGTGACTGTTGACAGAGCCATCATGATTCACTACATCATGATTGGAACTGAGGCGGAAGTACATGAGGTGATTCCTCAAGAATTGTACAAGGTAGCTGAGAAGCCTCACACGAATACCAGGTTGGCATTCCCACACCTCATGATATGTGCTTCAAATTTCATGATATGAAGAGTTCGAGTGTTATTTAGAAGATTTTATTAGTTTACATTTTTAGTATGTTTTAATTTAATTTGATGTATTTTGATTTTATTTATTTAATTATTAGATTGGGCCTTATGTTTATGGACTTTAGGGTTTTCTTTGTTTTAACCTAATAAGAGGTTATAAATACCTCATTAACTATTGTAGTCGTAGTATAGAATGATTTAGAGGTTTCAAAACCCCTTTTTGGTTTCGTGATGAAACCATTGTGTGGACAATTGAGGTTGAGGAGTCCCTCTCTTGTTACATTGGGGAATTGAGTAGAAGGTTGAGGAGTCCCTTCAATTCAATTCCCAAACTATGCCGTTGACAAGTTAGGTTGAGGAGTCCCTTTCTTGTTGCGTCAAGAAATTGGGTAGAAAGTAGAGTGATTCTCTTTGTACTCAATTTCAATCTATCCTTTTTATTTTTATTTCAATTTCAATGTATTCTTTTTATTCACATGAGGTGATTCCTTAAGAATTGTACAAGGTAGCTGAGAAGCCTCACACGAATACCAGGTTGGCATTCCCACACCTCATCTGTCACCTATGCAATTCAGTTGGAATTGTCATAAATGGAGATATCTCCATTAGGGAAGATAAGCCCATCACTAAGAGGCGAATGGAGCAAACCAGAGTGCATTCACAAGAGCATGTGCATCCGCCTCATCATGAGATCCCTGAGATGCCTCAAGGGATGTATTTTCCTCCCCAAAGCTATTGGGATCAATGGCAAACTTCTCTTGGAGAATTGAGCACTAACATAGAGCAATTGAGGATGGAACATCAAGGACATGCCACCACCCTCAATGAGATAAGAGAAGGCCAAAGAGCCATAAGGGAAGACCAAAGGGCTATAAGGGAAGAGCAACAAATGCAAAGGGATGACATAGAAGAGATCAAGCATCACATTGGATCCTCAAGGAGGAGTACCAGGCGCCACCCTTAAAGGTGGATTCATTCTCTTTTACATCTTTTCTTGTTATTTTTCTATTTTCTGTCTGTTTATTTATCTGTTCTATTGTTCTAGTTGCATGATCATTTGTATTGATGTCTTAAAAGTTGTAAAATATTCCATATATCTCTCACCTTACTTAAATAATTTTTTTAAAAGAATTAAGAGATGCATGAATTTCAAGTTTAAAATAAGATTAGTTTAATTAGTTTGATGTGGTTCCATTTACTTTTGTTTTTTGAATATATGATTAAACAGTGCATATTTGAAGTTGAAATTTTAGAATGTTAGCTCTTGAAAGAATAAGAAAAAAGGAAAAAGGAAAAATACTATTGATAATCTGAAAAATCTAAAAATTGATTCTTGAAGCAAGAAAAAGCAGCAAAAGAAAAAGAAAAAGGTATGTTGCAAAAGAAAAAAATATAAATGCATGCAAAAGAGAAAGAAAAATGGCAAAAAGAAAAAGAAAAAAAATAAAAAGCAAAAAAATTCATTACTGCACAAAAATACAAAAAAAGGAGGGCAGATTGAAAAAGCCAGTAACCCTTTGAACCAAAAGGCAAGGGTAAAAGGACCCAAGGCTTTGAGCATTAATGGATAGGAGGGCCCAAAGGAATAAAATTCTGGCCTAAGCGGCTAAACCAAGCTGTCCCTAACCATGTGCTTGTGGCGTGAAGGTGTCAAGTGAAAAGCTTGAGACTGAGCGGTTAAAGTCATGGTCCAAAGTGAAAAGAGTGTGCTTAAAAACTCTGGACACCTCTATCTGGGGACTCTAGCAAAGCTGAGTCACAATATGAAAAGGTTCACCCAGTTAAAGTGTCTGTGGCATTATTGTATCCGGTGGTAATACTGGAAAACAAGGTTATTTTGTTTTCAAATCTTTCTAATTTAGTTACTTATCTTCTCTCTCTTCTTTTTCAAAACTTCCTAACTATTTCCTCTCTCTTCTAATTTTCAAAAATTTTCTTCTTCTTATCTCTCTTCTATTTTCGAAATTCACTAACTAATTTTCAATTCTTTTTAATTAATTAACCTTAATTTTTGAAATAAATAAATAAATAAAATAAAAACAAAAAAATATTTTAATTCTTGTTTATCTTTTCTACTTCTAATTCTTCACCTTTCTTTATTCGAATTCTTCTTCTACTTCTTCTATCTTCATTCTTCTTTCTCTTCTTCTACCTTTCTTCATCATGGACTCAAATGGGAATGAGGAGTTCAGAAGAACTCCGGGGTCCTATACAAACCCCACTGCTGACTTCTATGGAAGAAGTATTAGCATACCACACATCAGAACAAGTAGATTTGAACTAAACCCTCAACTCATTACTATAGTGCAGCAAAACTGCCAGTACTCTGGACTTCCACAGAAAGAACCAACTGAGTTCCTGGTAGATTTCTTAAAAATTGCTGACATAATATACAATGAGGGAGTAGACCACTATTACTCTTCCCTTTTACTGTAAAGGGCCAAGCAAAGAGGTGGTTGGATAACCAGCCCAAAGATAGCTTGAAAACTTAGAAATAGTTAGTAGACAAGTTTTTAAATCAATACTTTCCTCCAAGAAAGATGACCTAGCTGAGGCTGGACATCCAAGGCTTCAAACAAGGAGATAGTGAATCTCTTTATGATGCTTGGGAGAGATATAAAAGGATGCTAAGAAAATGTCCCACTGAAATGTTTTTAGGATGGGTACAATTAGACATCTTCTACTATGGACTTTCAGACATAGCAAAAATGTCTTTGGACCACTCTGCTGGTGGATCCATACATATGAGAAAGACCATTGAAGAGGCTCGCTAGCCCAAAGATAGCTTGAAAACTTAGAAATAGTTAGTAGACAAGTTTTTAAATCAATACTTTCCTCCAAGAAAGATGACCTAGCTGAGGCTGGACATCCAAGGCTTCAAATAAGGAGATAGTGAATCTCTTTATGATGCTTGGGAGAGATATAAAAGGATGCTAAGAAAATGTCCCACTGAAATGTTTTTAGGATGGGTACAATTAGACATCTTCTACTATGGACTTTCAGACATAGCGAAAATGTCTTTGGACCACTCTGCTGGTGGATCCATACATATGAGAAAGACCATTGAAGAGGCTCGCGAGCTTATTGAGACAGTTGCCACTAATCAGCATCTGTACTCATCTGTTGAGACATCTAAAAAACGAGAGGTTAAGGTAATATCTACTGAACCTAACCCTCCAGAACAGGATGGCCTATTGACTCAGCAACTACACGCCCTTGCCCAACAACTACTGGAATTGCAAGAGGCTTTGCGAGAAACTCAAGCTTCTAACAGGAATGTAGAAGCCCAGCTAAGTTAAACAAGGCAGCATTATCTAAGCAGATAACAGAGGAATACCAGGCTATTCAACTGAGGAGTGGAAAATCCTTAAACACCCAACCTCATGATGACAAGTCATCTTAGCCTAGTTTTACTAGTCTTTTTCTTTGTTTTTATTAGGTTTTATGCACTTTCTTGCATTGTAAGTAAGTAATTTGGAGTGGAATTGCATGGTTTCTTAGAATCAATCAACCACCCTTTAATTGATACAAAATCATGAGGTTTAAGATAGATTTAATTGATAATTAATTGATTTATAAACCTTGTGAATTTTGTGATACTTTGATTGCTTGATTTGATTACTTGTAGGTGAAGAAAGAAGAAAATAAGAAAAGCGTGGCTTAGGGAGCGTGTCCAAAGGAAGCAAAAAGCGTGCCCAAGGGAAGAAAAAGCGTAGCAAAAATCAAAGAAGAGTGAAAGCTAAGTTGAGAAAGCAAACTGAGCTTCACAAGGACAAATGGGAAAGAGCAAAGCACCAAGCTTAGTTCACTTAGTCAACTGAGCACTATAGAAAGCAAGGAAACAACATGAAGCTCAGTTTACTAAGTGAGCTTTATCGGGGACTTCTCAAAATTAATTCAAGATGAAATTTCAAGGGAGGAAGCCACCAAGTTTCGAACCAATGACCCAAGGGAGGCAAGGAATGCTCCTTGCAAGGAAAATCAAGAAGAATTAGCCAAAATGCTTCCTCCAAGGTTCGAACATGGAACCACACACTACCAAGCTTGCAAGGAAAATAACACAATATGCTTGGGCCAAGTTTCGAACATGGGAACTCTTTGGAACATAAGGGAGGAGCGCTATTTAGCTTGCAAGAAAATGAGCCAAGATGCACTCTAAGAGGATCGAACCAGGAAACTCCATGAAAAGCAAGGGAGGAGCGTCCAACTCTTCCAAGAAAAATAGCCTCCACTTTCCTCCACCAGGATTCGAACCTGGGAGCTTGGAGTGCAAAGCTAGGCGCTACAATTGGGAAGCTCAGTTGGTTTTTCCAACTGAGCACTACACCCCCCATCTCCCCACATTTTGGCGCAACAAGAAGTGCACCAAGGGGCTGTGACACGCAACAAAAAGCAACAAGGAGCAAGCCTTGCGCAAGGTTGACATGGCCAAGACATAGAGCTCAGTTCAAAATTTCAACTGAGCTCTAGTGCAATTGACACAGCCAAGGCTGGGATGCGCACACAAAATTTGGCAAGCAAGGCAAGTTGGGTGCTCAGTTTGGTTTTCCAACTGAGCTGTCCCTGGGAGGTGCACTTGGGCCAAAATTCACTAAAAATCCAATTTAATTCATTTCTTCACCAAATTTTAAAGCCTACCCAAATTCTTAGATCCAAATTAGGAAGTGTATAAATAGGTGTTAGTTTGATTTAGGAAGGACTTTTGACATCTAGCATTTTTTTTACTTTCACTTTTGGCTTTCTTTTGATTTCCATTTTTGTAATTTTGAGCTTTTACTTTGAATTTGGATCTTAGAGAATTGGGAAGGAAAATTGATCTCTCTTCTTCCTTGTTCTTGCTTGAGCATTCTTTACTTCTTGTCTTGGATCTTGGGTGGAGAATTGAAGAACTTCTGTTTCAATCTCACCTTGATCTTGTTTACTTTCTGCATAATTCTAGAACTTAAATTTCGATTCTGTTTACTGCTTCCATACTTCTTTTCTTCTGCAATTTACTTTTATATTTTCATTTTGCAATTGTTCTTGTTAGATCAATGAAGGATTTGAGATCCAAACTTGTTTTCTAGTCTCTTCCACTCCTGAGATCTTCAACATCCTTTTAATTGCTGCAAATTAAGCATCAGTTTTTCTGTTTTCATTCTTCAAGCATTTTTGCTTTTCTGTTTAAGATCTACTTCAATTCAACTCACCTTTTACTCTTCTGTTTGTTGCAATTCACTTCTCCTTGTTTAAATTCTGCAATCCCAGCTCCCAATCCCTTTTATAATTCAAGCAATTTACATTTCTTACACTTTAAGATTCAGTTATTGACATTTCTTGCAATTTAATTTTCAGCTCCTTTAGTTTCTTGCTCTCTAAGTTTCTGTCATTTAATTCTCCTGCAATTTAAGATTCTGTCATTTACATTCTGCACTTTAAATTTTCCAGCAATTTACATTTCT
>NC_029789.2:63012261-63018379 GCF_000816755.2 Arachis ipaensis | reverse complement strand
GATCAAGGAAGGATTTGAGATCTAGACTTGTTTTCTAGTCTCTTCCACTCCTGAGATCTTCAACATCCTTTTAATTGCTGCAAATTAAGCATCAGTTTTTCTGTTTTCGTTCCTCAAGCATTTTTACTTTTATGTTTGAAATCTATTGCAATTCAATTCATCTTTAGTTCTTCTATTTGTTGCAATCTGCTTCTGCTTGTTTAAATTCTGTAATCCCAGCTCCCAATCCCTTTTATAATTCAATCAATTTACATTTCTTGCACTTTAAGATTCAGTCATTTACATTTCTTGCAATCTAAGTTTCTGCAATTTACATTACTTGCACTTTAAGATTCAGCACTTTTACTTCTTGTTCTCTTTAATTTACTGCAATTCTTCCCTCTCCCTTTACAATTTATGCAATTTAGTTTCTGCCAAATACAAACCACTCAACCAATACTTGATTCGCTTGACTAAATCAACCAATAAACTAAAATTGCTCAATCCTTCAATCCCTGTGGGATCGACCTCACTCATGTGAGTTATTATTACTTGATGCGACCCGGTACACTTGCCGGTGAGTTTTTTGTTGGATCGTTTTCTACACATCACCTCAGTACAACAAAAGATCAAAGGAAACAAAGCCAACAGAGGAACACCAGACTGATGTCCAAGATGTCTCTGAGGGCATTGAATGCCCAAAAAGGAATGTCATTGGTGTTTAACGCCAAGAAGGGGTATCCATCCCTAGCATTGAATGCCCAATTGAAGACACTAACAAGGGCATTGGACGCCCAAAAGGTAATGGTATTCCTGGTGTTGAACGCCAGGAAGGGGGCAGCAATATGGGTGTTGAACACCCAAGCAAAGGAGGCTAGTCACACACTGGTAACAACCCTCCTAAGCAAGCTAGTAACCCCCCCTTCTAACACACATGGCATTCAGCCTTCATCAACCAAAATTGATGAGTATAAGGCTAAGATGCTGTTTTCTCAGAAACTTTGTCAAGAAGAAAAAGATAAATAGTTTGCCCACTTTGCGGATTATCTCAGAATATTAGAGATCAAGATCCCTTTTATAGAGGCTCTTGAACAGATACCTTCTTATGCTAAGTTCATGAAGGACATTCTGAGTCATAAGAAGGATTAGAGAGAGAGACAGAAACAGTCCTCCTTACTGAAGAGTGCAGTGCAATCATTCAAAACAGCTTATCAGAGAAGCTTAAGGATCTTGGAAGCTTTATGATACCATGCACTTTAGGTAATGCTTGCACAAGGATAGCTCTATGTGACCTTGGAGCAAGCATCAACCTAATACCTGCTTCATTAATAAAGAAGCTTTGCTTGACTGAGGAAGTCAAACCAACCCGCATATGCCTTCAACTTGCTGATGGTTCTATTAAGATACCATCTGGAGTAATCAAAGACATGATTGACAGGGTTGGACCCTTTGCTTTTCCCACTGACTTTGTGGTGTTGGACATGGAAGGGCAGAAGAGTGCATCCCTGATTCTAGGGAGACCCTTTCTTAGTTACAGGATGAACCCTCATTGATGTTGAAAAAGGGGAAGTAACGCTGAGAGTCAATGAGAAAAAGTTTGTACTGAGTGCTGTAAAAGCCATGCAGCATCAAGACACCCCAGAGGAATGCATGAGTATTGACCTCATTGATTCCCTAGTGGAAGAAGTAAACATGGCTGAGAGTCTCAAGGAAGGGCTGAACGACATCCTTATTGATGAACATCCTGACTTGAAGGATCCTTTGGAAACTCCTAAGGAAAAGGAGAAGCCTCCAAAGCTTGAGCTTAAGCCATTACCATCTTCCATGAAATATGCATTTCTAGGAGATGGAGATACTTATCCTGTGATCATAAGCTCTGCCTTAGAGCCACAGGAAGAAGAAGCAGTAATTCAGGTGCTTCAGACATATAGGACTGCCCTTGGGTGGACTATCAGTGACCTTAAGAGCATTAGCCCGACCCAATGCATGCATAAAATCCTGCTGGAGGATGACACTAAACCAGTGGTGCAACCACAAAGGTGACTGAATCTTGCCATGAAGGAAGTAGTGCAGAAGGAAGTCACTAAGCTCTGGGAGGCTGGGATTATTTATCTTATTTCTGATAGCCCCTGGGTGAGCCCTGTCCAAGTTGTTCCCAAGAAGGGAGGCATGATAGTGGTTCATAATGAAAAGAATGAACTGATTCCTACAAGGACAGTTATAGGGTGGCGTATGTGCATTGACTATAGAAGGCTCAATAACGCCACCAAAAAGGGTCATTTTCCTTTACCATTTATTGACCAAATGCTAGAGAGACTAGCAGGGCATGCATTTTATTGTTTCCTGGAAGGATATTCCGGGTACAATCAAATGGCAGTAGATCCACAGGATCAAGAAAAGACAGCATTCACATTCCCATGTGGCATGTTTGACTACAGGCGAATGCCCTTTGACTTGTGCAATGCACCTGCCACCTTTTAGAGATGTATGTTATCCATCTTCTCTGATATGGTAGAGAATTTCCTTGAAGTGTGATGAGCGAATATTTTATACGCTTTTTGGCATCACTTTCATATAGTTTTTAGTAGTTTTTATTTAGTTTTTATTGAGTTTTTATAGGTTTTAGTGTTAAATTCACATTTTTGGATTTTACTATGAGTTTTTGTGTGTTTGTACAATTTCAGGTATTTTCTGGCTAAAATTAAGGAGCTAGAGCAGAAGTCTGATTCAAAGACAGGGAAAGCACTGCAGATGCTGTCCGGACTTGACCTGCTTGCATTTGGAAGAGCTTTTCTTGAGCTACAGAAGTGAAAATGGAGCGCTCTCAACGGCTATGGAAATCTGACTTCCAGAGCTTTCTAGCAATATGTAATAGTCTATACATTGCTTCGAATTATTAGAAGGCCAAAAACTGGCGTCCAACGCCGTTTCCTGTCCCCTTCCAGGCGTCCAACGCCCAAAGAGCAGAGACCAATGTACAAATGCCCAAAGTGGACCTCCTAGCTGGTGTTCCATGTCCCAGAGACCTCATAGCACATGGATCTCATCAAAGCTCAGCCCAAACACTCACCAAGTGGGCCCCAAAAGTGAATTTTAGCACTAAATAGACTACTTTACCTTTACTAGTCATCTGTTTAGCATTTAAGGGATTTTATTTATGTAATTAGAGATTTTTTCGAACATCTTCGCATCATACACGTTTACTGTGTGGTTTTACCATCAACATGAGTTTCTAATCCTCCTAGGTTGAGGGGAGGAGCCCTGCTGCGTCCTATGAATTAATAAAAGTAATTTTGTTTCTTCTTCAATCCATGTCTGATTTATCTCTAAGATGTATATCTGATCTTCATTGTAGTGAATAGGATGACCTGGCAAATTATCTCTATTCATCACATTAAGACAAACGTGCCTGGCAAACACCCGTGTCTACTTGGGTTCGTGTGAATACCTGGCCGGAAAAGCACGAACCAACAGCTATGTTTATACATCTCTCAGACGGCTAATCCACGGCTTTGTTGGGGACTTCTCGAGACACCAGTTCAGCCAATTTTCGGGGAGATTAGGGTCCCCGTGGTATAGGCTAGAATCCATAGAAGCAGCACTCTCTAATCCGGAAGATTCGACCTTGTCTGTGACATTTTGAGTAGGATCGCCAAGAGAATGGACTGCTAGAGCTTCACCCTCCGTCAGATTGAATGACCACGGGCAATGGCGTTTAATCTGGAGCAGAGGAGATCAATGACCACGGGCAATGGCTTTGATCACATACAGCCTGCCATAGAAGATCATTTACAAGCAAAGAAGATAGTAGTACTAGAGTTAATTCAGAAAGGCATAGCAACTCCAACTCTCAACTTTATTCCTATCTTTTATTACAATTCGGTATTCATTTCACAACCAACAACCTCTTGATCTGCCTGATTAAGACCTTCAAGATAACCATAGCTTGCTTCAAACCACAATCTCCATGGGCTCGACCCTGACTCGCTCAGGTATTACTTGGACGACCCAGTACACTTGTTGGTATAACAGTAAGAATCTTTGATTTTTGCAAGAGTATATATTTCTTCTTTGATTTGAGTCTTTTATTTTTATTTTCTTCTTCTTCAAAATTTTCGAAAATTTTAAAACCTTTTTCAAAAAAATATTTTTCTTTTCCTTTTTTAATCTTTGTTCTTAGTTTGAATCTTTTTGTTTTGTTCTTGTTGAGTATTTTGTCCCTTTTAAGTTTTTCTTTCAAAAAAATTTCTTGTTATTTTTCTTTTCCTTTTCGAAAATCTTTGTTTAGTTTTCTAAAAATTTTAAGTTTGGTGTTCTTTTTATGTTTTTGAGTTCTTTGAGTCTTTAAGTTTTGTACATTGTGTTCTTGTGAGACTTCAAAGTGTTCTTAAGTCTTTTATGTGCTTTGATCTTAAAATTTTTAAGTTTGGTGTCCCTTTGTGTTTTCCTCCAAAATTTTCAAAAATCAAGGGTGCTAGATCTAAAAATTTTAAGTATTGTATCTTTTGTGTGTTTTTCTCTTTCACCATAAAATTCAAAAATAAAAAAATATATATTTTCTAACTTAATTCTAACCATAATTTTTGAAAATAACAATAAAAATTCAGATTTTGATTTTAAAATTTTATCTTATCATATCTTAGTTGTCAAGTTTTCAAAAATCAAATCTTTTCAAAAATTAAAAAATCTTATCTTTTTCAAAATCTTATCATATCTTTTTCAAAATTTAAAAATCTTATCTTATCTTTTTCAAATTTCAAATTTTAAAAATCAAATCTTTTTCAAAATCAAATTTCAAAATCTTATCTCTTTCCAATTTCAAATTTTAATTTCAAATTTTTTCTTATCTTATCTTCTATTTTATTTTAAAATTCAAATATTTTCTTAACTATAATATCTTATATTCTCTCTCATTTTTTTCAAAACCACCTAACTAACTCTTCTCTTCATTAATTTTCGAAAACACTCCCTCTTCTTCTCTCTCTTCTTTTTCAAAACTACCTAACTAACTCTCATCTTTCTTAATTTTCAAAAATTTCTTCCACTTCTCTCTCCTCTATTTTTGAAAATTTAACATTTAAATTTTAAAATCTTTTAAAATTAATTAACTTATTTTTGAAAATTAATTAATTAAATAAAAAAAAACAAAAATATTTTAATTCTTATTTACTTTTTCTATTTATACAGCTCTTCTTCTCACATCTATATTATTCTTCTTCTTTCCTCTCTGTATTCTTCCTTCTCATCTTAATTACTTCTATCCCTTATTTTCAAAGTATTCTTCTTCTACTTCCTTTATTTATTTTATTTTATCTTCTTCTTCTTTCTTCACATCTGACTTTAAGGAGGAGCTTCTTGCCAATTGGCACAAAGAGCTTTCTTTTTTTTCTTCTTTTTTCATTTATACTCTAAGGAGACGTTGATAAACCCTATTTTTAGAGTTTATTCTGTGCTTAATCTAGTGGATTTTATCCATTATTCTCACACTTATTCATACAATTCGCATGTTTTATATTTTCCTTCCTGATTTTGTGCTATGAGTGAAAATATGTTTCTTTGACCTTAATTTTATTAATTTTAATCCTCCCTTTATACCATTCGATGCCGTGATATGTGTGTTAAGTGATTTCAAATATTACAGGACAGGAATGGCTCAGAGGATGGAAAGGAAGCATGCAAAAGTGGAAGGAATACAAGAATCTAAAGGAACTGCTAAAGTTGTCCAACCTGACCTCCTAGTACTAAATCAACCATAACTTGAGCTACAGAGGTCCAAATGATGCGATTTCAGTTGCGTTGGAAAGCTAACGTCCAGGGCTTCGCAACGATATATAATTTACCATAGCTGCCTTGAATCCAGGTGACGCGAATGCATGGATTACGCGGATGCGTGGCCTGCCAAAAACTCAATCCGCGCGAACGCGTGGACGACGCTTCCGCGTGACTTTGCAGCGACCTGTACGTACCAGAAATCGCTGGGGGCAATTTCTGAGCTATTTTTGATCCAGTTCTCGGCCCAAAAAACACATATTAGAGGCTATAAAGTGGGGGAATGTATCCATTCATCATTGAACAATTCACACAACTTTCATATTAACAATTTTAGATTTTAGATGTAGTTTTAGAGAGAGAGAGAGAG
>NC_029789.2:62999468-63005047 GCF_000816755.2 Arachis ipaensis | reverse complement strand
ATCTATCCCATCTCAGACAGTGAATGGGTAAGCCTAGTACAAGTGGTGCCTAAGAAGTCTGGAGTCATTACAATGAAGAATGAGCATAGAGAGCTCATAGCAACCAGAGTGCAGAACGCCTGGAGGGTCTGCATTGATTACAGGCGCCTCAACCGGGCCACTCGTAAGGATCACTACCCCCTGCCATTCATTGATCAAATACTGGACCGCCTGTCAGGTAAATCACATTATTGCTTTTTAGATGGTTACACAGGCTATTTCTAGATTCATATAGCTCCTGAAAATCAGGAAAAGACTACTTTTACATGTCCTTTTGGGACTTATGCTTATAAGAGAATGCCCTTTGGCTTGTGCAATGCACCAGCTACTTTCCAAAGGTGCATGATGAGTCTTTTTTCTGATCTTATTGAGAACTGTATGGAGGTTTTTATGGATGATTTTAGCGTATACGGTGATTCCTTTAACCTTTGCTTGGATAGTCTATCTAGAGTGTTAGACAGGTGTGTTAGTTCAAACCTTGTTTTAAATTTTGAAAAGTGTCATTTTATGGTCAAACAAGGTATTGTACTAGGACATGTTGTCTCTAACACTGGTATTTCTGTAGATCCAGCAAAGGTAAATGTCATTTCTAGTCTGCCTTACCCCTCCTCCGTGAGGGAAGTTCGTTCGTTCCTTGGCCATGTAGGTTTTTACCGGTGGTTCATTAAGGACTTCAGTAAGGTAGCACTGCCCTTATCCAGGCTTCTGTAGAAAGATATTGAGTTCGAGTTCAGTGAGGACTGTATAGAGGCGTTCGATAAGCTAAAGATCGCCTTAACTCAAGCTCCAATTGTGAAAGGACCAGACTGGAGCCAGCCCTTCGAGATTATGTGCGATGCTTCCAACCATGCTGTGGGAGCGGCGCTGGCCCAGCACGCAGGTAAGGATCCTTTCGTAATTGCCTATGCTTCCAAGACATTAGACGCTGCTCAGTCTAATTACACTACTACCGAGAAAGAGCTTTTGGCTATTGTTTTCACTCTGGATAAATTCCGAGCCTATTTACTTGGTACTAAGGTGGTAGTGTACTCAGACCATGCAGCTCTAAAGTATCTATTGGCTAAAAAGGAGTCCAAACCAAGGTTAATACGATGGATATTGCTGCTACAAGAATTTGATTTAGAAATTAAGGATATGAGTGGTTCTCAGAATTTAGTGGCAGACCACTTGAGTCGCCTTGAGCACATTAAGGATGACTCCACTTCTATCAATGATGCCTTTCCTTTTGACAGCTTGCATGCAATATCTGAAGTAGTTCCTTGGTATGCACCTGTAGCTAATTATCTAGTTAGCCATACTTTCCCTCCAAATTTACTAAGCACGAGAGGGACAAGCTGAAAAGCGAGTCCAAATATTATATATGGGATGATCCCTATCTGTGGAGGTATGGTGCTGACCAGATAATTAGGAGATTTGTGCCTTAATCAGAATTCCAGTCCATTTTAGAGGCCTGCCACTCATCTGAGAGTGGTGGACATTTTGGTCCTCAAAGGACAGCTAGAAAAATTCTAGACTGTGGATTCTGGTGGCCCATTCTTTTTAAAGATGCTACTGCTTTTTGTAAATCCTGTTCCCCATGCCAAAAGTTTGGTAACATATCCAAGAGTGATGAGATGCCCCAACAAATTATGTTGTTCTGTGAGATTTTTTATGTTTGGAGCATTGACTTCATGGGTCCGTTTCCAAACTCAAGCGGTTTTACATACATATTGTTAGCTGTAGATTATGTTTCTAAATGGGTGGAAGCAATTCCTACCCGTGCTGATGATGCTAACACTGTTGTCTCTTTTGTTAGAAACCATATTATCTGTCGCTTTGGATCACCACGAGCAATCGTGAGCGATCAAGGCACCCATTTCTGTAACAGGAGACTGACCGTCCTATTGAAGAAGTATGGCGTTATTCACAAAGTAGCCACAGCATATCACCCGCAGACTAATGGATAAGCAGAAGTGTCAAATAGAGAAATAAAGCGTATCCTGGAGAAAATAGTCAAGCCTCATAGGAAGGACTGGAGCACCAGGCTACAAGACGCGCTTTGGGCATATCGGACTGCATACAAGACACCTATAGGAATGAGTCCCTTCCGCTTGGTTTATGGAAAAGCATGTAACCTCCCAGTAGAGATAGAACACAAAGCGTTCTGGGCTGTGAGAGAGATCAACATGGAATTTGAAAAAGCAGGAGCTGAAAGGAAGATGCAGCTACAAGAGTTAGAGAATCTACGCCTAGAAGCATATGATAATTCTAGGCGATACAAAGAGAAGATGAAGGCTGTACATGACAAGCACATTAAAAGGAGAGAGTTCAGACCTGGGGAGTTGGTCCTCCTTTACAACTCCAGACTGAGACTCATGCCAGGCAAGCTGAGATCCAGATGGGAAGGTCCCTACAGAGTAGAAAAGGCAGAGCCCTATGGAATTTTTCACCTGAGTCATCCCTCAAGCTCCAACTTTAACAAGGTAAATGGACATCGCTTAAAGCTATATCATGGTGAGAAGATAAAGAGAAACAAAGAGCTGGAGATCTTCATCTTGGAGGATCCACCCACAGCAGAAGACTGAGCTAGTGGACCATCCAACTTAAGGACGTTAAAGAAAAGTGCTAGGTGGGAGACAACCCACCATGGTATGATCTTTCAGTTTTAATTTTTCTCTCAGTATTCTTCTCATCATCTCTGCATATGGCTGCATATAGTTTACATTAGCATTCTGCATATCATAAAAAAAAAAACGCACGCAGCGCGTAAGCATCGCTGACGCGTCCACGTCACAAGTGCGTTGGGAAGAAAACAAAATTGAACAGAGAGTCACGCGAAAGCGTGGCTAGAGGCGTGCCTTAGGCACAAACATGCCCACGCGACCGCATCACTCACGCGGCCACGTCATTTGGAAAATAAGCCTCCCACGCGTCTGCGTCACCCACGCGAACGTGTGCCCCTAAAAATTGACGTAAAAGAGGTGTATGGAAGCAAGTTATGATGGAGTGGGGCTGGAATGATGCTAGAAGCACCAGCCCTATCACGCGACCGCGTGCCCCACGCGTCCGCGTCATTTTTCAAAGTATAGCCATTCACGCGATTGCGTCAACCACGCGACCGCGCCACCCTAAAATTTGGCAAAATGAGTTTCAAACAGAGAGTTGCGCGAACGCGAGGCTGCTCTCACGCCAATAGCACAAATCAACTCACGTGACCGCGTGACTCACTCGTTCGCGTCACTTGAAAACACCGCACACCATGCGACCGCGTCACTCACGCGTCCGCATCACATGCGGCGCACAACTTATCCAGATCAGCCAAATATCTTATCTTTTCTTCCCCAAATCCTAATTTTTCTTATCCTTTCTTATTTCATTCTTCTCCCTTCTTCATTCTTCCTTCTTTCTCACTTTCTACTTCCTATTTCTTTTTTCACTACCATTATCAAGGTTTTTCTTTTCTTCTTCCCCTCTTTACTTTTCCATTATTATTCTTATTTTTATTTATATTTTTTTCTTCTTTTTCTTTTCACTTTCTTTGTCTATATTTTCTTTTTCTTTCTTTTTTCTTTTTATTCCTTTAATTAGTGTTAGAAATTTATTTGGGTCATTATTTTCTATATTTTTCTTGTGGATTATTGTGGAATTGTTTGACAATTAATATTACTTCTTAAAGGGTTGTTTGCATGTTCTATTTTATATTTTCAAGAACCTATTTACCATGAATGCTACGTGTTTGTGAAAAAGCCCGTATGGCATTGTGCATTATTTTGAAATTATTCTATTCTAATCCTTTAATGCATATTTTTCACAAAACCCCTTTTATGTTTTATTGATTAAATATAATTGTCAATACAAACAGATTATTAGTTTGAAAGACTTGGTAATCTAACTTGGACATTGAATGCTTGATCTATGCTACTCATGCCTTTGACAGCATGCCAATAAACAACTTGCATTTAATTGCCATCACATGCACTTGCTATGTTACCTTTGATGAACTTTTCACATGTAGTCTAGACCATGTGTTAACGACATCCTTCTTTACCGTGCATTGATTACCACCCATAATATCCACTCCCTCACTCGAACCCTTCACTTTACATATTACTTTCTCTTTCCTTTTTCAGGATGGCCACCAAGAAAGGCAAGGAGAAAGCTACTTCCAAACCACCAGCAAGGAGAGGAACAAAAAGAGAATTAGTGGTAGAGCCATCTTCAACAGCAGTAAAGCCCTCAACAAAAAAAATCAAGAGGATCATCAAGGTCGATGAAAAAGAAAAACCTTCCCAGCAAAGGACACTGCGCAGTTTTCTAACCGCTACTGTGAGCAGATGTTCCCCATCCTGGCAGAGAGAAATTACAACAATGAATACCTTCTTATCCTCCTGACCCGCATTGCTGAATTTGTTGAGCCGCAAATTGAACGAAGAAAATGGGGATTCCTACGGAGATAGTCATGGCAGGTTAATCTTTCGTGGGTAGTAGAATTCTACTCTAACTTTCACATGCCAACCATGCAGTCTGTCTACGTCCGTCAGAAATAAGTCTCCACAACTGAAGAGGCCATTCAGTGAGCTTTAGATCTCCCCCCTGCTCCAGAAGGATTGGACGCATTCCAAGAAGTCTCACTCAAGTGCCAGACATACCAATTTGACTGGGATGCCGTTCTCAGAGTTATCGCACAACCTGGCAGCAAATGGATCTACGGATACCATCGATCCCGACCTAAAGGGATACCGGCTTCAGCACTTACATTGGAGGCTCCTTACAGACCAGCACCTAAACTTACCAAGACACATCTGGAATGCAATGGGACACGTACAAATTGCGGGCAACTTACCTCTCCCGCCTTGATTTCAGTTTTTGTCTCAGCAGCTGGAGTCTCCTACAGAGCTGGGAACACCAAAGCCATGCTTCCACGGGATGATCAGTACGTCCCTAACGGAAAATATATCAGACCGCCAGCAGCCACTACCAGTCAGCCTACAGAACCAGCCGCCTTGATTTCAGTTTTTGTCTCAGCAGCTGGAGTCTCCTACAGAGCTGGGAACACCAAAGCCATGCTTCCACGGGATGATCAGTACGTCCCTAACAGAAAATATATCAGACCGCCAGCAGCCACTACCAGTCAGCCTACAGAACCAGCTGAAGACAATTCTTCTTCCACACCACAAGCACCTTCAACAACCCAACTGCTCCATTAGATACTTGAGAGGTTACACCGGCTTGAGCGGAAAGGAAAGCAAAGAGAGCGCTGCAACAAGCGCAGATTTACATACCTCAAGGAGCTACTTGTTGGTGACCAACCACCTAGAGAAGACCTAGACACCCCAGACTCCACTTCATTTACCAGCACAGAGAGCCATGACGGTCCCAATGGTGGAGATGCTACTACCAGCCCCCTTTTGTTCCTGACAGATGGCACCGAGGACGGTCCAAAGCCTTAAGTGTGGGGAGGTCAGTCAGTACCTAACTTCCGGAGGTAATTTCTCTCCCTTAACACCAATAAAATAGGATATTTAGTTAGTTTTTCTTTTGTAAAATAGGATAGATTGCAT
>NC_029789.2:62995559-62996448 GCF_000816755.2 Arachis ipaensis | reverse complement strand
TAGTAAGACACACATCTAAACTGTGGTTGGATGCCCAACCCAGTGAGAGTTTTGACTCTTGGAAAAAGCTTGTTAATACTTTTCTGGCTAAGTTCTTTCCTCCTCAAAGGATGAGCAGGATTAGAGTGAAAGTTCAAACCTTCAGACAAAGAGAAGGTGAATCCCTCTATGAAGTTTGGGAAAGATACAAGTAGCTGATCAGGAGATGTCCTCCTGACATACTCTCAGAATGGTCCATCATAAGCGTGTTCTATGATGGCTTGTCTAATATATCCAAGATGTCCTTGGATAGCTCTACAGGTGGATCACTCCACTTGAAGAAAACACCTGCAGAAGCAATAGAACTCATTGAAATGGTTACTAACAACCAGTTCATGTACACTTCTGAAAGAAACCATGTTAACCATGGAATCTCTCAAAAGAAAGGAGTTCATGAAGTTGAGAATCTAAATGCCATCTTGGCTCAGAATAAGATCTTGACCCAATAGGTCAACATGATCTCTCAACATCTGACTGGAATGCAAACTGCAGCTGGCAGTAATCAGGAAGCTTCTTCTGAAGAAAAAGCTTATGATCCTGACCAACCCACCATGGAGGAGGTGAATTACATGGGAGAACCCTATGAAAACACCTACAATCCTTCATGGAGGAACCATCCTAATCTCTCATGGAAGGATCAACAGAAACCTCAGCAAAGTTTCAATAACAATCAAGGTGGAAGGAACCAGAATAGGTTCAATAAAAAACCACCATTCCCATCTTCTCAAGAGAATATGGAAACCTCTAAGCAGAGCCTCTTTGACTTAGTAACTCTGGTTTCTAGCCTCTCTAAGACCACTCAGTTTCATTAATGAAACAAGGTCCTCCATTAGAAACTTGGAGGTATAAG
>NC_029789.2:62985283-62985559 GCF_000816755.2 Arachis ipaensis | reverse complement strand
CAGCCATGAAAATCATGATTTTTGATGCTTATTTGATGTGTATTTGATGGCTAAAAAGTTTCTCTTTGGTTTGATAAAAATTGGGTTCAAATCGATTTCCGAAAAGATTGAAAAACTAGCTGAAAATCAAGTAGAAATCTGATGAACTTTTGAAAAAAAAAATATTTTTGGTTTTTGGAAGAACATGAAAACGTGTATTCAAGGAGTTTTGGGGTCAAAATGCAATTATTAAAAAGTTTGGGGTTGAAAATTAATTAATCAAAAGTTGAGGGGCTA
>NC_029789.2:62896837-62984707 GCF_000816755.2 Arachis ipaensis | reverse complement strand
TAACTGATTGTTTGGATTGTGGTGATTGGATGTTGATTGAGTTGTTTGGGCCTAAGGCTGTGGTTGGTTTGTTTGAGGTCTAGCTTTGTATAAAGTATCTGACTGATTCAGCATAGACTTAATGAACCTATGCTTGGAACAAGATGATCATTTATACCGCGTAGGTAACTTCTTTTATGTTTATAGTCTAGTAAAGTATGAAAAATCAAACTCTTACAGCATAGACTTAATTGAACCTATGCTTGGGACAAGTTGGTCATTCATACCATTAGGAAACTTTTCAGATTCTTATATCTGGAAAAGAAGTTTGGATTTATGGTTAATTAACTGATTTCTTTTGAAAAGGTTTTGAATATTTGATTGTTAAACCATCAATTTTCAAAGGATTTAGAAACTTGCAAGCGGACATTATAAATGGACTTAACTATGAATCCCGACCTTACTAAGAACTCCCCAGTTCTTACCGCTTACACCTCTTCAGATGGACACGGGTGTCCTGCCCTACGAGATTAATCATCCGTACATCCACGACGACCCAGTGCGCAGCTACGAGTATTACATCCGATGTGCGGCACCTTGTGTACGTAATTATATAGTACGTGACCCTGAGATCGAGGATATCTCTTCTGGTAGCAATGAGCCAGATGGGGCACCAGCGAGCAGGCATCATCACCTACCCAACGGTTTTTTGTGAGGGGCTTTTGGATCAGAGACGAGGAGACTTTTGAGGCGTCCATTCTAACCACGGTACCTTAGAGTGTTTCCCTCACTTGTACTAGCATGCTCAGAGGGAATAGGCATGTCATAGAGTTAGCCTAGCCTGGGTGCCAGCTTAGGGGCTTTTGGACAGGCCAGGCCCCGGGACGTCTTATGTATATATGTGTATATATTATATGAGTCACTAACTGAAGGATGCTGTGTTATAATTCCTTACTAGTATAACTGAGCTGCTTCTGCATTATGATGTATATTGTGGTGTGATATTCTATGTATTGCCTTCTACAATTCCTTGAATGTGTGTACTCATGTTTCGTTGTTATACTCTATGTATGCGACTCTAAACTACTATTGTTTTTTAAAAAAAAATTACTCGAAACTCGCGAGGTGTTAACAACGAACAGGCTTATATTTATTAAATATTACTTAAGTTGGGGAAACAAGTTGGTAACGTTCATCTTTTAGTATGATCATGACATGCTGGAAGTTAGGCCGTTACATATTACCTTTTTCCAATTTCGACATTTCTCTTCTGTGGAGCTTCCTAACTTCTTCTTGTAGCAAGGTTCCGCTACTACTAAGTTTATGGTCCTTTATTGGCTCCACTTCGAAGGTTGGTTCTTTGTTGATTTTCTTTCGGTTTTCTGGTACTGCTAGTATTTTTCCATGAAAATTGTTTATTTTTATATGTTGAGCATTTTGTTTTTTCAATGGAGTTTATTTAGGTTTCCTGGAATATGCTTGTTGTCAGTCTGTCTTCTTGCATTTTCCTTATCTATTTCTTGTATTTCTTGTATCTAATTGGTAACTGCCTGATTCTGTTTGAGTGTGTTGGCAGAAGTTAGTGTTGCCCCTAAATGGTGCTATAGTATCAGAGTTGTTGTATGCATCATTTTATGTTTTTTCCACCTTTGTGGCGTCCACCATGCCATGGTAGCTTTGTTGTGTTTACTGTTGATGATGATGTCAACCTCATTACAAGCATTACTGACCTCTTTATTGTATATTTTATTTTCCTTTTATACATGTACAATTGTTATATGTCTGAATCTGTAGTAAAAATCATGCCTTCCAACATGCCAAAAGATTTAAATTGGGTAGACATAACTGTTTTCGGGGTTGTATCTGTAATGGATAGTAGACCCTAGATAATTTTCGACTGATGTACTTGATTTGTTCTTAAATTAGAGGATGAAGAGAAATACACTTTACAGGCCCCCGATCCTGAGGAGTGGATTTGTTATACATGCTTTAACAGGTCAAAAGATTACTTCCTTTTCATGTATGAATGACTTTTCATAAGGCTTGAGGTTGGGGTTTCCTTTCATTGATCTTGAGTAGGACGTGTTGTTGGCCTACCGAGTAGCTCCTATTAAATTACACCCCAACTCGTAGGGTTTTATGAAGATTTTTCATCTTGTTTACCGGACTCTTGAGCTCCCGAATGAAAGTCTTTCTATATTTTTTTCATCTAGCCAAATCTTTCAGTAGAAAAAACACAACAATGGTCCTCTTTCTGAGCTATTCAAAGCAGCAAGGTTTTTTTTTTCTGAAGAGTTTTTCAACGATCTTAAAAACTTTTACTTTAAAGTTTGACTTGTAGAGGGTACCCAAATTTTCTAGATGAACGAGAAGTCACAAATATATGTTCTACTTATACTAGGAAAAGGAATCCACGATAGTAAGATAGAAGCCTGTTTGAAACTTAAAACCGTATAACCTTCCAAAAGACTTTTAGTTGAAAACATAAATACATACTCACAAACCATATACAACACTTAACAAGAATATGTATATGTATATATATATAATATTGGCTTACAAACATTACATAATACAAATCCTATCCCTCTTTCAAAATGTGAAAAGATAAAGGCGAGGGAAAACATAATATCTAAAATAATACCATTACGTCATAAAAACAGAAATGAAATAAATCCTTCATGACCTCTTTGCCCATATCCTGAAAAGAAAACACTTGTAGGGGAGTGAGAACATCGTCATCGCTGGTTCTCACTATAGGGTTATAGAATTGCTATAATAAGATACGTAAAATAAATCAGTTTTCAGAGTATATTGATTGTTGTTCACCTTATGTATCGTTTCAAAATCCAAAAGTTTACATTCAAAAATTCGAAATTCTTTCTAAAAGAGAAAAAGTGAGTTTTAAGATTTTCTTGATTTGTGATTTTGGTTTATAATTTATCTTATCAACAAGGGATTCAACTGAAAATAGGACTTAAGGATTCTAAATGAATTTAAGAAAAATTATGCTTCAAAGTAATTAATTTAAGAGTAAATAATTTTTGAGTCTTTTGAAAAAAAAGGTTTGATATTGATCTTGTTTTGAATGTTTTGGAAAATTGTTACAAAGATCGGTATTTGTTTTACGGAAAATTTCGGATTCTTAATGACGATAATCAGAGTGACGCAGGGGAAGGCGAGAGGGAACATCGACACAGTAGGGCGCTTCGAGGAGGATATATCACGTGATTCGATTTTCGAGGGCAAAAATCTTTTTAAGGAGGGGAGGATGTAAGAACCGGGGTTTTCCGTGCAAAACCGTTTTAATAAAAATAATAATGTTAAGTGCCCGAGATATATTCAAAATTTAGAAGTTTTAATTTGAAAATATAAATGTGAAATTTGATTTCAGTGAATTATTCTAAGTTGGAAAATGTTTTTCTTTCAAAAAGTTTTTGTAAAAATTGCATACTGGCGCTTAAGCTGGCAGTACCGGCTTTAGTCTGTCCAGTGCCGCATATTTTGGAAAATAATATTTTGAAGATTGATATATTATTTTGAAAGGACAAAAATAATTTAGAATTTAAAACCGGGCACTAATCTTAAAGGTTTTGGACCAAAGTGGGCCAAACGGACCAAAAATGCTAACGGATTAGACCGGGCCCAAACCGGGCCCAAGATCCAACATATATAAGCTCCTTTAATGAGCTTTGAGCTCATTTTCCAGCCCTATTCATCCTCCACTTCTAGGAGGAGAAAAGGGATGACACTATTCATCCTCCACTTCTAGGAGCCATAACTTGAGCTACGGAGCTCCGATTGACGAGCCGTTTGCGGTCACACAAAGCTCTCGTCGAACTCTACGTTTCTATCTAAGCAAACCTGGTAAGAAATTGCATCTTACTCCCCAGTTTCCAGCCCTAAGTTCTGCACATTTTTGGGTTTAGTTTTTGAGTAGATTTTGTGGTTTTGCTTGTTTAGGTGATCTCTAGTAGCAGATAATTGATGGATTTTACCCCTAATCTCATTGAGTAAGGTAAAGTTTCACTAAACCCTTGTGTTTAGTTGTTTTGTGTATCTTAGGTTTTGATTTTGGTGATATATGTGTTGTTAGTTTGAGCTTTGGTGTTGGTTGGAGTTGGTTGAGGCTTTGGATCAAGTTTGGTGACTTTGTTTTGGTATTTGGTGCATATTGGGAATCAGCTAAGGTATGGTTTCGGTTTTCTTTATGTAATATGTAATGTTTTTGGACACTTGGGCTAGTGACCCATATGATAGGATTGAATTAAATTGGTTGTTGGAATTGTTGTATGATGATGTATGATGATTTGATGAGTTGGATTGTTGATGAATTGAAATGTTGATATTGATAGTATGGTATTGAGGATTGGGATTGAAATTGATTATGATGATTGTTGGAAATGGTGGAATGGAATTTGATTAATGTGTTGATTTGAAAAAAGAATGTATTGTTATGTATTTGATAATGGAAATGGATGAATGTGGTTGGTGGAGGAATGATTATAGTGTTATATATTTGATATTTGAGGTTGAGGATATTGAAGGGTAAGTTATGAGGTAAATTGGAATTGGTATGGTTTTTGTCTGATTTTGGTTGAAATATTTTGAAAGTTGAGGTTTGGCAAAATTCTGTATAATCTATTTTCTGGCAGCAGCTTCGGACGCTTTTTGGGAACGATCTAAGCATCAAAATTAAATGGGATTAATTTTTCTCAAATCTTTGTGATGTGTAGAAAAATCCTGGAAAATTTGGTTAAAGTTTAACGGTTGGATTAGGAGATATAAGTTTTTGAAGTTTGCAACTTTAAAACTGATTTTCTGCTGCTACATAATCAAACCAGCAACTTTCCAAGCCTATATCTCCCAATACTGACCATAATTTTGAGGGGGACCAAAAGGACATTGAGACTTAGACTATTTTCTTGTTTGTGTCAAAATTTCATATTATTATAAATTTTGTAGAAGGAGTTGTGCTCATTTTAAAAATAGAGCTCTTAGCTATTTTGACAGCAAAACTAGTTTTTGAAAGTAAACTTGTAATTCTCTCCAGAAAAATGATTTTTCTATGAGACCTTTACTGATTTAAAGCTTTATGAGTCTATTTTATTCCTGGAAAATTTCAGATTCATCAAATGAAAATATGATTTTTGGTGGATTTTCTAAGAACAGAGTAGCTTGCTGTCTTGGTGCAGAGATTTCAAACTTAAAATCAGTTTTTACAAGAGAAATGGATTTCCTTTTTATTTCATTCAACTAAACTATTTTTCAACTGGGTTTGAATCTATAGGATACTTCCTTTTTGAGTCTAGAGACGGAGAATTAGGCTTGTAAACTTCTGTGACACCTATTTAAGACTTTTGGTTCATTTTTGGACATCAAAACGTATAGAAGGTCCTAGGTGATTTTAACTTGGTAATTTGATAAAAAGTTAGCAAACGGAGGTTTAGGTTTCTGGTGCACTGAGGATGAGTTTGGTTGAGAGAGAAGAAAGAGTAGTGAACTTGGTGATTACTGACTGTGAATTGACAAATTGATGAACTAATGAGCTCTGAATGGAATTAAGAATTGATGATGGTTATTATGAGCTTGATGGATATGGACAGAAAGTGTGCAGAGCCTATAACTCTGGTGAAGCAGATTTCTCTGTTGCATGAGTAGATGTTGTTGAAAGTGAATTGCGCTGAGAAATGGTAATGTCTGCTGATGATTTGAGGACGAAGAAGTTCTTGGATTGTTGATAGTGTGCGGAGCCTATATCTCCGGCGTGGCAGATTGTTCTGCTACATGACCAGTTGTTATTGATAGTGTGCGGAGACTATATCTCCAGCGTGGCAGATTGTTTTGCTGCATGACCAGTTGTTGTTGAAAGTGTGCGGAGCCTATATCTCCGGTGTGGCAGATTGTTCTGCTGCATGACCAGTTGTTGTTGAGAGTGTGCGGGGCCTATATCCCCGGCGTAGCAGATTGCTCTGCTGCATGATTTGTTGTGGTTGGTTCCTTCTCTGCTGCAGGAAGTGTGCGGGGCCTATATCCCTGGCGTATTAGACTCTCTACTACATGAGTGTGCAGGGCACTATATCTCTGACATAGCAGAAGAGCTGCTGCATGAGTGTGCAGGGCACTATATCCCTGGCGTGGCAGAAAAGGCTACATCCAGGAGGATGTATTGGGTTGGCATTTATGGACCAACAAGTGATATCACGAGCCAATAGGATAGACATTCATCATATGCATCTTCTATATGCTTGTTTGCTTTGATTACTTGAGTTTGCCTAATTGTATAATATGCCTACTTGCTTCTTGACTTACTTGTTTCATGTATGAATACTACCTGTGCTTTCCTTGCTTGCATTATCTGTGTTTGTTTGGTGATGAGGAGGTTAGGTAGGCGGTGGCGATGGGATCGCACAGAGGTTCGGTTGGCGAAGGTTGTGGGATACAGCGGTGTGATTAGTATTAGTTAGAACTCCCCTAAGTTTAGATAACCCAGTTTATGGTTTAAGATCTTTATTTATTTATTTTTATTCTAAGCTTGAATATCCGTATGTGATGTGAAGTTCTAGGATTGCCTTCGGCATCCCGGAGCCTTACATCTTACATCATTGGGCACTGTTACCATACTGAGAACCTCCGGTTCTCATTCCATACTTTGTTGTTGTTTTTCAGATGCAAGTCGTAATCTGCTTCGGTGAGATTGCGGATATGGTGACAGAGCGGAATATGGTTCGTTCCTTGTTTATTTCTATTTTACTTTCGTCATAGTATCCTCTCACCTTTTGTATATTTATCTTTACGGCCTTAGAGGCTTATTTGAGAGATAGGTTGTATAAGCTGTTTTAAATTCTAAAACTCTGTATCTTCTTAATTGTAACTAGTCGACTTAATCTCCGCAAGCTGCGGCTAGTTCTCTATGATTATTATATTCTTATATTTATATATGTTTTATTCTCTTATATCTATACCTTGTATCTTATGCGTTAGCTTCGTGTGAACATTTTGTGCTTTTGTAAATCTGTCTTTAAGCTTAATCCTTCACCGGGCTCCTAGAATATATTATTTCTTTCTATATATAAATATGTATAAGCCTTAGGACTGTCGTAACCTCTGATTAACCTTTGCTTTATGGCTAGAGGTAAGGCTTAGGGTAATTGGGGTGTTACAAATCACGGCCTCCAGCCCATCACATAATCAATTAATCACGGCCTCAGGCCCAAACAACTCAATCAATATCTAATTCACTGTAACACCCTACCACACAGAGCCTTACGCTTAAGTCGTAAGACAGAAGTAGTGTGGTATTACGACCTCTAAAATAAAATATATACATAATAATATTGAAAAGGATACAGTATACGAGGAGCTTTGAAAAACGGATAAAGCAAAAATCGCAAAATAAAAAGCGCAACGCTTAGGAAACAAGATTACTTGTGTGCTAAGAAAACTAAAGTTCATAAGTATAATACACAAAAAGTAGGAATAGAGGGTCAAAAGTACAAAATAATAAGCTCCTAACTCAGCCTGTGAAGCTAAGGCTGGCCGGAGAATATTTACATACATATATACATAACCCGAAGTCCAGAATACAGACGTGAAACCCTAGTTTTCCATAAACCTCTAAGAGGTACAAAATAAAACAAGTATATATAAGAGGAGAGTCTATACACATGTAGCAAAAGACCAAAAGTAAAACCCCAAAATGAATCTACTTCGCTACAGAAGCTCAAGACGCCTACCGAGGTGCCTCTCAACCTGCATATGAAAAATAACAATATTGTATGGAATGAGAACTAGGGGTTCACAACATGGTAAAGGTGCCATGCACATAAGATATAAGGTCCTGGGAATGCCAGAGGCAATTTTAGAACGCCGTCACTCAGATATTAAAGCTTAAGGTACTAAAATAGAAACCATAAATGGGTGGTCTTATAAGAATATCTAAGCCTAGCTTAAACTTAGCCTTAACACTAAGTCTTTCCACCTTTCCTCCATCTCCGGTGAATTAGCATAGACAGACAAGCAGACAAAGGGAAACACAGGTAGAGTACAATTAATACAAATAGCAAGTATAACAGTTAACATATTATATCAATTACGCATTCCCAATTAATACACAAGCAAGCAATGCAAACAATATGCACATGATGTATGCCTGTCCTATGGCTGATGAGGCTCATCTGTTGGTTATCAAGCCAACCCGACAAGTTCGACTGCTAAACCCTGGACTGTCCTCCGTCGCGCATCCCAATAAGTCTATGCATAGCTTTTTCTCTTTTCTTTCATAATTCATACATATATAAGACTTTACTCAATGGGGGTCAACTTTCTCGGAAATTTATAAGGGCCCGGTCACATCTTACGATGTAGGATCAATAGAGTATCGAGTCTCAACCTGGAACACGTGGTGGCAAGCCATGGTACTTTACCCAGAGAAACTCGTGTCTCAGATAATAGAGTGTATAAGCCAGTAACATTCATAATCATTTGTAATCACTTCATAATCATATCATTTAAATCATAGCACCATATACACTCCAAGTATTCACATTTCCTTATATGACTCATCAATTTTCCAACCTTGCTTTACCCCCCAAGTTACCTCCATTTCCTAACTCCATCTTATTACTAGACTTACTACTATGATTTAGGGCTAAAAAAATGAAAATAAAGGTTTAGAAGTTTGAATTTAGGCTTAAAAACACAAAATCTAAATTGTGCTGAAATAGGGGCCATGCGTACGCGTGGACGTGCGAATTTCGATACTCGCGTATGCGAGAATCCCAACTTGAAAGAGTTGGTCGCGTTGCGTGCAGGGGGTCACGTATGCAACCCCTTAAAAATCATGGTTCGCATATGCAAACACACTGCTCGCATATGCAAAAAGCCAAACTTGAAGAGTTTAGTTGCGTCGCGTGCAGTGGTCGCGTACGCAAGCTGAGCAGAACAGGAAAAATGCTTAATGCTGCAGAATTTTTCATTTTTCCCTCCAAACTTCTGACACACATAACTTTTTCATTTTAAACCATTTTTCATCCGTTCTTTGAACGGTGTAAACTACACGGACTCAATTTTCATATAAAGTAGATTTGAAACAATTTGGGGGTTCGGAAGCCAAGTTATGTCTCACCGAAGTTCGGCCAAAAATCAATTTTACACAAAAACCTTCAAACCTTAATTTTCATTAAAACCAATACTCAAAATCAAACTTCTATACCAACATTCAGCTCAGCAATATATCAAAGCACACCAACATAGCACTAAATTCTTCACATCACACCACCTTCAATCATACTTTGTTATTACAAAAGTTTAACCTAAATTCCTCATTTTACATCAACAACATTAACATATATCCACTTACTCAATATATATAATCATATCATCCTCTCATTCATCACCAACTCACCAATTAACGTATTATTACCAACATAAACAACAATCATCCAACACATATTCAATTCACATCATAATCATCGTCAAGGGTGCTAAGCATTGAACATTTTCATGCATTCCAACCTATCCAATGGTCATCTAGCCTAAGTTTTCATAGAACATTATATATTAAATACGATAAACCTAAACCATACCTTGGCCGATTTTCATGTATTATCCAAGGCAAGCTCACCAGCCTTCCTCACCACAATTTGGCTTCCCAAGCTTCCAATCAAGCCTCTAATGCCCACAAATCAAACTCCGATATATATATATACACCAAAATTCACATTACCACACATACATATATCCAAGACTTAATACCAAATACACAAATTCTAGGAATTGACTAGGGTTAATGATCCTTACCGTACCCATGGACCAAACGAACCAAGCCCAGTAAGCCCCGCAAGCTAAATCGAACCTAGAGTACTCACAAATTTCGAAATTCAAGGGGTAGAGAAACTAGAGTGAGAATGAGGCTTACCTATAAAATTGTTCGAATGGATTCGTAGAGCTCGACGTGGTGGTTATGTGACCGCAAACGGTTCAGCGATTGGAGCTCGAAATGAGGAAATATGGTGGTTGGAAGGTGAGGTTAGGGCTGGAAGCTCTTCTTCCTCCTTCCCCCATCTTGTGCAGCATGGATATGAAATTGGGGAAGAAGAAGATTTTGAGCCTTTAATTAATGAGGCTTAAGTTGGGCCTTAGGCCCATTTTGGACTCAGTTAGCCCGGTTCGGCCCGTTTGGTCCAATCTTGGGCCAAATTCTTTGAGACTAGTGTCAAAATTCTTGTTTTAATTAGCTCTATCTTATTTTACTATAAAATTCACATTTTTAATTTCCTTTATTAGAATTTAATTTATTGATTAATTATTTGCTAATTTTACGGGATTTACATCCTACCCACCTAATTAAGAATTTTGTCCTCAAAATTCAGATTTAGTTACCTGAAAAGATGTGTGGGTAGTCCTTCCGCATGTCCGATTCGAGCCCAAGTATGTTCTTCAATACCAACTCAACTCTAAGCTATTTTTACCAATGATACTTCCTTCCCACGCAAACGATTGATGCTGGTGTCGTCAATCCTGACTGGAATTACTGGAAGCGTCAAATCTTCTCGTACTTGAACTGATTCCGGTTGCAAAACATGACTTGCATTAGGAGTATATTTTCGAAGCTACAACATGTGAAATACGCCGTGCAGGTTTAAAAGATGCGGCGGTAAGGCAATCCTATGCAAGATTTTAAATGGTCCGATATAGCAGGGATTTAGGGACAAAATAATCCTTGACTGTTTTCTTCACCTTCTAAGCCATGTTCTTCATCGACCACACTCCATCTTCTTCTTTCTTCTCCTTTCCTTCTTTACCCTTTCCCTTTCTCACCCATTTTCTCCTTTCGGCAATTACCTCATCGATTGCGGTTCTGTCACCCCACTCGCCACTGCTGCCACTTCTTCTTTTTCCGTTGACCACCATGATGACATGTCACCATGTCATGTTTTTCTATGCTTTTTCATACAAGAAATTGATAATTTGTGCTTAAATATTGAATGCTTTTGTGCTTAAATGGTATATTTTCTTAATCTTTTAATTTTATAAATCTTGTAGGAAATAAGAAGAAAAAGAAGCAAAGAAGCACAAAATAAGCTAAAAAAGAGAAAAAAAGAGCTTTGGGGCACACTTTGAAGTTGGAGCACACTTTGGAGCCTTAGGCCACGCTTTTAAAAGCGTGGCCCATGACCAAACCAAGGAAACAAGGGAGTGCTGTGCTCATGTAGGTAGCTGAGCGCTATAAGAGTTCAAACTGAGCTTGGAAGCAAAATTTTCGCTAAGTTAAAACTTGGGCGCTCACACCATGACTATGCCTCCTTCAAAGGGCCATAACTTGAGCTACAGATATCCGATTGATGTGCTTCAAGTTGCATTGGAAAGCTGACATTCATAGCTTTCCAACGATATATGGCAATTTATATTTGGCATAAAATTGGGGCACGAGTGAAATACATCTTTAAGGGTAAAAAATAAGCAAAAAAATCAGCCAATGCTTCCACCAAGGTTCGAAGCTGGAGCCTCACTCCAAAGCAAAGTAGCGCTCTCAAGGAGAGCACAGCTCTCTCTTAGAGAGCATTGTCATGCTTCACTAAGAAAAAAATGAGGAACATAGCATGGAGAAGTGCTCCCACTAAGGTTCGAACTTGAGGCTTCACTAAAGACAAGGAGGAAGCTGCGCTCTTGCCAAGAGCTGAGCGCTACTCCCTTGTTTTGCCAAGTATTGTCACGCACCAATTGAATGCTGTGCTCTTGGGGAGAGCTGAGCATTGCCCTGGGAGCAACACCCATGGGCCAAAAATTTAATAAAAATTTTATTTTAATTCAATTCTTCACCAATTGAACCAAGGCCATCCAGATCCACTCTTCCTCAAATCCAAAGCAAGCTAAGCCCATTATCATCACTCAAAAGCACAAGGATTAATTAGCTTAGGAATTTATTTTATTTTGTAATTTGTTTTTAATTTCATTTTCATTTTGTAGAAAGCCTATATAAGGCATCATTTTCATTTTTGTAAGGAGGCTGGCTCCAAGAGGGAGCAAGTATAATAGATAGCTCTCTTTTAATTTTCTTTGGAGTCTTGGATTGAGAATTGAAGAAATTCTGTTTCATTCTTCATCTAAGACTTCTCTTTGTTTACTTTCTGCATAATTCAAGGAATTGTGATTTGGATCTAAATTTCTCTACTGATTTTCATCTTTACTTCTTCTGCATTGTTCTTGGTTGGATCAAGGAAGGAATTGAGATCTAGACTTATTTTCTAGTCTCTTGACCTCTGAGATCTTTACTCTCTTAGTGAGAGTCTGCAATTTAAGTTTGGTTCATTTGCTATTTTCTTCTTCTGCAATATTTACTTTTCTGTTTGGGAATTGGAGATTTGGGTTCAAGTTTCATGCTGTGAAATTTTACATGAGTTTGCTGTGAGCTTGATTTACATTTCTAAGCAATTTAAATTTTCCAGCACCCAATTCCCTTTACATTTCATGCAATTTACCTTTCTTGTCATTTAAGATTCTGTCAATTTACTTTTTTTTCACTTTAAGTTTCTGCTCATTTACTTTCTGCAAATTTAAATTCATTGTCATTTACCTTCTGTTGGCTACATTTCATCCAATTTCACTACAATGTTAGCTTGACTAAACTAATCACCCACTAAAGTTACTTGATCCATCAATCCCTATGGGATCGACCTCACTCTAAGTGAGTATTACTACTTGATGCGACCCGGTACACTTGCCGGTGAATTTTGTGTGTTGGAATTCGTTTTTCCACAAAAACACCATCACACCACCTCTTGACCAGCAACCTTGCCCAAACACCCAATTCTTCCTTCCAATCATCTTCTCCCTTTTTTGCCATTTCGCTCTGAAATGACAACCCCTTCTCTAGCCTTTCCCCAATCTATCACACCGTTAGGGTTTTTACTGATCCAGCTAGCTGCAGTTTCTTCCTCTCAAAGGCAAAGGAACTCACATCGTTAGGTTCCACTTTCACGCATTCAAATCACCCGAACTCGATATGGGTCGAACTCAATTTTGAGTCTTGGTTGATGACTACGTCATATTGACCAACTTCACCAGTTTGAATTGCACAAGAAAAAACCTTAAGGTTTTGGAATTTCTGGCCTTCGTCGAAGATGAAATGCTCGTAATTATTTTTGTGCCTAATAGAAACTCTAAATTGGTGCTTCTTGTCCTATTCATGGAGAAGATGAATATGGACATCATGAGTCCCAATAGATGCTGTACGGTGGAATAGGAACGGGCAATGGGATTGAGGAGACTATTTGCACTACAACTGCGAAGAAGAACCTTTCATCACACATCACAAACCAGAATCATTTTAATTTATTTACACATTTAATTTTGCATTTTATAATGCAGAATGCAATGATTGTCCCTCACTACAATCTCAACGCAAACAACATCATATATGGGTTGAATAGACAGGCATACATATAAGTAGTGGACTGCAATGACAACAAAGTGTTCAACGAGGAGCTTCAAGAGGGTCACATGCTAGTACTGTCGCAGAACTTCACAGTAGTTGTAAGGTCACAGCGAGAATTTCAAATACGTGGCATTCAAGACAAACTCAAGGCCCAGCACTGGTGAAAACTCTAAGAAGGTAAAGAAGAAAGCTGGGGATTGTTTTGTCCCCTCACACATGTGGACACTTAACGGTAACGTGTCTGAGTTAACGTGCCAACTCAGCATTCTCTGTTAGTGAGTCACGTCAGAAATTGGTCTAGGAATTGTTTTGGCCTACAAAGAGAAACTATGGGATCGATGTGTGTATTAATTTTTTTAGGACTAAAGGTAACGTTTGATGGAGAGACAGAGACTGAAAGACTAAAATTGAGAGATAGAGACTAAGAGACAGAGACTGGAATAAATATGAGTATTCTATTTGGTGTAAAGTAAGAGACAGAAATTGAAATAAGAATGAAGCTCTAATTTAATTTGCACAAAGGGTAAAATTAGAATTAATTAATTAAAATGGGGATATTTTAGGTATAAAATGTTATTAAAGTTGTAATCTATATCTTTAAAAATTTTAGTCTCCTATGTCCCCACTTTTTGGAGGTACTAAAATACTAAAATTTTGGGGACAGAGATAGAAATTTTAGTACCAGTCTTTGAGCCAACAAACATGATACTTAATTTCAGTCTTCCAGTCTCTGTCCCAGTACATCAAAACAAATGCTACCAAAATTTCCACTTTAAAAACCCTCGGAGACTGATTTGGGTAATTACTCTTTACGATAATGTATGTTTTTTTTAACATAATTTTAATTTTTAATTTCATTTAAGGGTTGTTTCAAGTCTTACTAGAAACTGATGATTTGGGCCTGAACATGAGGTCCAGACTCCTTTAGGATGGTGGTTCCAGCATCTTCTATCTGCAAGGTGAAGGCGTCCGAGGTCATTGAGTGATGGACTCTGATGCTTAAGTTAGCCAGCATTTTAGGCAGGTTTTTAGTAGATTGAAATTAATACCTGAGTTTGAAGGGGTATTTATATAGTAGAAAAGAAAATCTTGTTATCCTTCTATAACTTATACACCTATGATTTTGGGTGGTTGCTTCCTGTTTGTTAGGTAGGTTACTGTGATCTCCTTTTTAAATTAGCAGGAGAGTTTGTAGGAGTTAGATGAGATTCATCTAATTTTGAACAAGTCTGATTGAGTTGACTCTGTTGTGTCCGACCTGCGAGATGTCGGATGCACTGTGTGGTGTATAGTCTTGGACTCTCATTCGGTAGATAGTGGATTTGGATTTTAGTCATTAGGGTCTGGCTCTCATGATAGGCTAGGGTATAAATAGTGCCCTTGCTCAAAGTCGTACTTCACCAAGTCAAACTTGAGCAATTAAGTAATAGGGGATAAAATCGTATTATTAATGTTGGGTCACAAATAAGTCGTTTAGTGGTTCATGGAATGAAGTCATGGAAAGCGGCTGGCTCGACGTGATTTGAATTTATAGAGGTCCAAGACTCGACGTGACTTCGGTGGTTGTAGCATTCCAATAGTGTTCCCTGTTTTATAACTGTTCGTGCATTTTTCGATAACCGTGCATGATAAACCACAATTTTATGGTTTATCTTGTATCACATTTGGTGGATTTTATCAACTTTTCCTTCATTTATTCATTGAAATAGCATAGCTTTGTGAATCTCTCCTAATTTGTGCTTAAGAATGAAAACATGATTTTTAGGCCGTTATTTCGCTAAATTTAATTCACTTTAATTCCATTCGATGTCTTGATTTATTTGTTAAGTGATTCTAGGTTTAGAAGACAAATATTGGGTTGAATAAGTGAAGAAAAAAAGTATGCCAAGTGGAGAATTCATGAAGAAATGAGGATTTAAAAAAATTCATGGTCACACGTACGCTTGCCTTGCGTGTACGCGTGCTTTAGGAATTGGCCATGTCACGCGTAGGCATACCTTGCGCGTACACGTGACTTGAGGACTTCATTAATTGCAATACATGGGTCGTGATTTCTAGCCTTCCAAAGCCCAATTCAATTCATTTTTGAAGTATTTAAAGCCAAGTTCAAGAAGAAACAAAGGAAGAGCAATTAGGTTTAGTTTAGAATCATGTTTTAAGTTATTTTCTAGAGAGAGAAGCTCTCTTTTCTCTCTAGAATTAGGGTAGATTTAGGTTAATTTTCTCTTAGATTTAGGTTTTGATCTTGTCTTAATTTAGTTTTTCTTGCAATTCTTTCTATAACATCTTTGTTCTCTTAGTTTCACTTGCTATTTCCTTTATTTGGTTGCTTTTATGCTTATAAACTCTTGTAGTTTTGATTTTCATTTAGTGCAATTTGATGTTCTTATGTTTATTGATGTTTAATTGAGTTGCTATTATTCTTATTTTGCATTTGGTAGCTTTAGATTTTTTTATTATTGCAATTTTACTATGCTTTCATTTTATGCCTTCCAAGTGTTTGATAAAATGCTTGGTTTGGCTTAGAGTAGATTTTAGCACTCTTGGCTTGAGATTGAGGACTAAGTCCTTGATGTCATTGATGTCCAGTGTGATTGGTAATTTAGGGTTGTAAGTTGATTTTAGGATCAATTATGTCCACTTGACTTCACCCTCCAATGTTAGAGGATAACTAAGTGGAATTAACCCCTTGTAATTATCATGTTGTGGTCAATGATCTAGGATAGAAAACCTTGATTCCTTGCTATGAGTGTCTTTAAGAATTTATAGTTCCTTAGTTGTAGCTTTACTTTCTTGTTCATGATACTAAAAACCCCCAAAATTCTCACAACCAATAATATGCACACTTCCTTGCAATTCCTTTGAGAGGCAACTCGAGGTTTAAATTGTAACACCCTATCTTTTAGCACCTCATGATGGTACTAAAAGCTAAGGCATTACTTACCTCTAAACTTTTTTATTTTATACTATCTTTATTTAATATTGAGCCTTCGCGAATACAAACCAAAATTTTAATTAAGAAAATGAAAAGTCTGTACTTTAAACCATTTAGTCACAAAGATATATATATTCTATGCTCCTGTAACTCTGCACTAAACCTTCGCACCTGTAGCTGAAAGGGGTGAAAATAAAGGGTAAGAACTGGGGAGTTTGATGAGTGAGAACTTTTGTTGATATAAAAATTCTCAATTGAATTCTCATTGTAAGTATAGTTCTAGACCAACAATGAGTTCTCACATACAAAAATATTGGTTATGTCACATGTAAAAACCCCAAATAAGAATTAACCAGAGTATTTGGACTCCGGGTCGTCTCACGAGGAATTGCAATGAAGTGTATGCTTATTGGCTATGAAGGGGTAAAAGGAGGGTTTTGATTGGTGAGAGGGCAAGAAATTAAATGTGCAAGAAAAGTAAATCAAGCAAGCAATTAAAGGAAGCAAGTAAAGAAGAGAGACATTCACGGCAAGAGTTGAGATCATAGGCTTTCTATCCTAGTCATGCAATGATTAATTCATCTTATTTAGTCAACTCCAAAATATAGGGAGAATGTCAAACAAGACTAATTAATCATGTCACAAATATAAACAAGAATTTATCTTATTACGTTATCCTTGACAATGGAAGAAGGTATCATATTATCTTCACACTCGAAGAAAGTCTAACAAGACTAGCTAATCTCAATCCAAAAGTCCTAATCAACTTACTAATTAAATTAGCAAAGGATTAGCGTCAATGGAAACAATATTAACAAACAACTCTAGATCACCAACATGAGTTGAGTTTTCATGACTCAAGATTGCCCAATTACTCTTTCCAAGCCAAGAATGCTCAAGATCTACTCTAAAGACCAACCAAGCATTTTGTCAAACACTTGGAAGGCATAAAAGAAAAGCATAGTAAATTGCAAGAAATATTAAAATCTAACAACTACCAATTGCAAGGAAAGTAAGATCATAACTCAAATTCACAATAAAAAGACATCAAACATTAAATTGTATTAAAGAAAAAAAATCCAAAATCCAACAAGATTTCATCATCACAAAAGAGACATAAAAATAGAATTAACATTACAAACTAAGAGAATCAAGAGTAGAAGCATGAAATTGTAAAGAAAACAAGATGAGAACATGAAATTGAGACTAGATCTAAGATGAAATTAACCTAAGAACCTAATTCTAGAGAGAAGAGGGAGCTTCTCTCTCAAGAAACTGACCTACATGATGCTAATCCTACAACTAATTGCTCCCCCTTTGCTTGGACTTCAATTCTGCATGAAATACACTCAGAAACAAGTTGGATTTAGGCCTGGGCAGCTCAAAAATTGCCCCCAGTGTTTTGCCTTTAAGTGGGCCACGTGAGAGTACCGGCGCGTGCGTGCCATGTGCACGTACGCGTCGATTGGCAAATTCTCCATCCGCGCAGACGCGCATGTACGCGTGCGCGTCTATAGGTGAGACCACTTTTGCGCGTGCGCGCCTTGTGCGTGTGCGCGTCCTTTGATGCGTTCCCGATCTTTGTTTCTTCATGAATTCTCCCCTTTGTATGCTTTTCTCCTCACTTCTTCCATCCAATACTTGCCCTATGAACTGGAAATCACTCAACAAATACATCAAGGCATCGAATGAAATTAAAGTGGATCAAAATCACCAATTTAGGGCCTAAAAAGCATGTTTTTACAATTAAGCACAATTCAAGGGAGAATTACAAAACCATGCTATTTCATTGAATAAATGTAAGAAAAGGTGGTAAAATTCCCTAAAATAAGCACAAGATAAATCACAAAATCGAGGTTTATCAAATCTCCCCACACTTAAACTAAGCATGTCCTCATGCTAAAATCAAGAAAGAAGCAAAGGGTATTATCATTTATTCAATGCAACTAACTACATGCAATCTATCTATATGCAACCTATCTACATGATGTAATGGCTTAGTCAAAATAAATCAATTTTCAAGAATACACATGCAAGCACAAGGGCTAAGGTATTAGCGATCAAAGCAAACCACAATTGGATTGAATCATTGAAAGAGTTCACAAACTTGCAAGAAAAGATGATCATGGGTGGAAACATGTAATTAAGCGATTGAACCCTCGCCGGATGTGTATCCGCTCTATGCACTCAAGTGTATGGGGTTGATTCACTCAATTCTCCCCTAATCATGCTTTCCAAGATTTGTTTTTCATCTAACAATCAACAATTACTTTATGCATGCATACAATTATCATGAGGTCTTTTCTTTTAGGTTGTAATGGGGCTAGGGTCAAGGTAGGATGCATATTTGGTCAAGTGAGCTTGAAATTTGAATCTTTGATAAGCTTAAACTTCCCACCTAACCTATGATATCCTATACAATTCTAAGCAAACCTAACTATCCATTCGTCACTTTTTCACACACTCATGCATTCTCTTTTGATAACCACACATATGAATTGACTTTTATTGAACCTTGCTTTGGGGCATTTTGTCCCCTTTTTATTGCAATTCTTTGTCTTTCTTTTTCTTTTTCTTTTTCTTTTTCAAACTAAAATATATACAAGAACATCAATGCATATGGTTTACACATGATTAATACATGAATATGTTCCCAATTTCCAAGATTCTCAACACAAATACAAAAACATACTTTTATCTCTACCCAATGTTCCCAACTTTCCCAAAATCAAACAATGAACACTCTCACTAGCCTAAGCTAATCAAAGATCCAAATTAAGGACATTTATTATTTTTCACCTAGGCTTGTAATGTGCTATAATTAAGAACAAATGGGTTAAGCATATGCTCAAAATTGGCTAACAATGGAAGATAAAAGGTAGGAAGAGAATAATGGCCTCAATCATATAAATGCATGTATACACAAAATAATGTACATAAAGAATCAAACAAATCAAAGATTACAATCATAGGAAGAGAATAATGCACACAAGAATGAAAATAAGTGGTTATATATGATGTAACTACACAATTAGGCTCAAATCTCACATGCTTGTGTTCTTAGCTCAAAAATCATGTTCCACAAAGTATATAATTCAAGCAAGTTCTAAAATTTTTTTTTTCAATCAAATGAAGTGCCCTATAGATAAAATCCTTGGAAAATATCATGATTTTGACTAAGCTTAATATATACTTATGCAAAATAAGAAAATGCAACTAAAAATTCTAAAATAAAATGCAAAAGTGTTGGGATTAGAAACTTGTCACCCAAAAATGCCGAGTGGTCGGACGACTTCCCCACACTTAAAAGTTTGCACCGTCCTCGGTGCACTAAATGAGCAAGGGGGCACGGCGACTTTCCTAGTTGCTACCTTCAGCTGGTAGGTCAACTGATGCTGCGTGTTCTTCTCCCGCTTTCGTTTTTGCTTATGGTGCATCGATCATGAAAAATAAAATAAACACCGTAAGATGAGAAAATAAAAAAGCAAGAAAGCGTGAATTGTTGGAATGAGGTGAGTTACTAGAATTGAACGAGCGAATTAGTGTGACATTGATGAAAAATAGGTGTGTGGGTTCTAAAATTGCGCGCGGTTTAGAACACACACACACGCTAGTATAAAAAGCTATGTCACATTTACACAAAAGAAAGCATACACTTCACTCATTCTAGTGTGCTTGAGATACTTTAAAAGACTTGTAGGTTAGAGCAACCAAACAAGTAGTGAAGAAGCATAAAAGCATTCAAGCAATTAATCAAGCAATTGTGAAATTGGATAATGCATGGACATTGATTGATGTGTAGGTAGACTTAGTAAACAAAATGGTATATGAAACTCACACAACAATCAATGACACATATTGAAGTTGTTGCAACACCTAAGTGACATAGAGGTGAAACACATGGATGCTATGGAACTTAGGAAAAAGAAGATAGAAGTAAAAATCAATCACATAGCAAGCATGGTCCACAAAGCTTTACAAAGCTCAAAAATATATCGCTAGGTAAGCTTTTAATCCAATTTCATAATTCCACAATCTCAATGCATGAAATAAGTGACGTGAATAGGGGTAAACCATAAACAAGCATCACCTAAAAAAATTAATGATAATATACAATTGCCTAACAATAGATGGTGAATGCATGGTGGCCAAAACATGCAATTCAAAGAGTTAAGATGCATGAAGGCAACGTAACATGTACTTGGTATTCACAAATGTTCAACATGAAAATTCAAAACCAAGTAATAAATTGTAACCTCAACAAAGAAATCCAACAATGACAATAACAACAATGATGTTAAACTAACATTCCATTAGTAAAAGCAGCAGTAAATGGTAAACAAGATTAGTAATCCAACACTTATAATGGAAAACAAAAATTAAACTAACTAACTAACTGAAAGAAATGGTGTTACATGGTGTTTGGTAGTGTCGGATGATGTTTGAAGGATGGAAAGAAAAGAAGAGAAAAGAGAAGAAGGAAAGAAATGGAAAGAAGAGAAGAAAAGAAGGTGAGTGCAACAGGGCAATCCACGCGTGCACGTCATGTGCGCGTAAGCATGGATTGATGAAAATGGAAGCAACGTGTACGCGTGCAGTGCACGTACGCGTGCATGGCAAGGCAGAGAGTCGATGCGGACGCGCAAGGTACGCGTTCGCGTGCCCTGGGGCACAAAGTTGTCACACTTCAGGCACAACTCTCGGGTGAATGTATGGAGGGGGTGGAAAAACTCAATCCATGCGTACGCGTACATGACGCGTGCGCGTGGATTGCCGAAAATACTTGGGCACGCGTACGCGTAGAGTGCGCGTGCGCGTGGATGGTGCTCTATTTTTTTCAAAATTTTTCTATGTTTTTGCACCAAACCAAGCATTCCAAACCTCCAAACAACTACTAAAACATCATAAAACCTTATTTAACCTACTAGACTCCCAAATAAACTCAACTAAGCAATTCAAAACATGAAATTAAACTAGTTCTACCAATATATACAAAAGATAAAAAGGAAAGAGTTTACCATGGTGGGTTGTCTCCCACCTAACACTTTTGTTTATTGTCCTTAAGTTGGACTTATGGGGAGCTCTTCATCAAGGTGGCTTGTGCTTGAATCCATCCTTGAACATCCACCAATGCTTGGACTTCTATTGTGCTTCATCATTCAAAGTTAATAACTCCAAGCTTTGATGGAGTTCTTCACAAACCATAGGCTCCCAAAGTTGATCTTCCTTGTGCGATCCGGGATTCCACACTTTGTTTTCACACCCATCCTTGTGTTGATCATGGTGATTTCCTCCGGGTGGCAAGAGAGATGAATTCTCATAGAAGTACCAAACCATCCTCCTAGACCCATCCAATTGAGCACTAGTCCAACATTTGCACCTTGAAGCTTCAACCATAATGAGCCTAGACTTACAACGCCAACCACTAAACATCCTCCTCTTATGCTTAATTCAACAAAGCGCCCTAAGTTGGCCATCCGTCTCAAGCAAACCATATTCAAGTGGGATAATAAAGCTAAGAGTTAGAAGTTCTACCCACTCAAATTAAGGATTAGATGACAACCTAGGTGGAGGAGTTCCTAACGGTCTTGACAAAACACGTTCCACTCCCGTCCATCTTTTTTGGAAGGCTTCCACGACTTGGCAAGATACTTCATGCTCTACCTCTTGCCAAGCTTCCTCAAGTTTACATTCTTCTTCACCAATGTCCTCTAGCTCTTCCCTATCACTTAAATCATAAATGGAAGGTTGAGTAAAATCTACCTTATCATCAATTTCGAGCATAGTGGGGAAGGATTCTTCAAGCTCAAAAGGATCTTATGTTGATGCGAAATCATCATAAATAGGAGGGCCTATTGATTGGAGCACTTCTCCCACTTCTTCAATCACATTGTGTCTTGGAGGTTGTGCACTCTCCTCCTCAACATCAACTTCAAACTCCATGAAAGAAGGCTCTTCAATTTGTGCTTCTTCTATGTACTCAACATATCCTAAGGCTCCAACCACTACTTCTTCTTGTTCAATAATCTCTACCTCCTCCTCTTGTTGCATTTCTTGCTTTAACTCCTCTTCTTCACCTTGGAGCTTCAAGTTCACTCCCTCACTAAGCTCCTTGGTTGCTTCTCCACATTCAACAATGGGAGTGCCTTGATCGCATTGGCTTAGGCGGGATGTGACTATGTTGCCAATGGCTTCTACCATGATAGCCATTTTCACTCTTAACTCTGCAAACTTCTTTTCATCCTCCTCGTGTTGCCTTAAGATATGAGATTTAAGATCCCTTAATTCTAGCATAAAGGCTTCATCGGAGGGTTGTGGTGGAAGAGAGGGTTCATTGTTTGCGGAAAAGGTATATAGTCGGAAGGTGGTTCATATTGGTAAAATTTTTGAGGTGGTGTATGTGGACTTTGTGGTTCTTGGGAGTATTAGTGTTGGAATGGTGGTGGCTCTAGATATGGTTCATATGGTGGTTGGTATGGTGTGTATGAGTTGGGATCATATGGAGGTGGATGGTGGTAGAAGGCTTGTGAGTATGGTTGTTGAGGGCTATGTTGAGGGAAAGGGCTATGTATTAGGATTAGGATTATACCCATAAGATTCCGGAGGAGGTTGTTGCCAAGAAGATTGTCCATAAGCTTGGGTTTCCTCCCATCCTTGATTTCCAAATCCTTGATGCACATCCTCATTGAAGCTTCCATTTCCTACAACATAGTTTGAACCACACTTATAGCCAAAGTGATGAGAATTCATGGTGAAAGAGAAAACAAAAACAAAAGCTAACAAGAAATAAAGAAAACCAAGTCCTACAACTAGCAAAAACTAACAAGCAAACCAAAAATCAAGCTATTCACAACATATACAATAGCCAATAATATAACACCATTGCAACTCCCCGGCAACGGCGCCATTTTGATGAGCGAGAACTTTTGTTGATATAGAAATTCTCAATTGAATTCTCATTGTAAGTATAGTCCTAGACCAACAAAGAGTCCCCACATACAAAAATATTGGTTATGTCACATGTACAAACCCCAAATAAGAATTAACCAGAGTATTTGGACTCCGGGTCGTCTCACGAGGAATTGAAATGAAGTGTATGCTTATTGGCTATGAAGGGGTAAAAGGGGGGTTTTGATTGGTGAGAGGGCAAGAAATTAAATGTGCAAGAAAAGTAAATCAAGCAAGAAATTAAAGGAAGCAAGTAAAGAAGAGAGACATTCATGGCAAGAGTTGAGATCATAGGCTTTCTATCCTAGTCATGCAATGATTAATTCATCTTATTTAGTCAACTCCAACATATAGGGAGAATGTCAAACAAGACTAATTAATCATGTCACAAATATAAACAAGAATTTATCTCATTACATTATCCTCGACGATGGAAGAAGGTATCATATTATCTTCACACTCGAAGAAAGTCTAACAAGACTAGCTAATCTCAATCCAAAAGTCGTAATCAACTTACTAATTATATTAGCAAAAGATTAGCGTCAATGGAAACAATATTAACTAACAACTCTAGATCACCAACATGAGTTGGGTTTTCATGACTCAAGATTGCCCAATTACTCTTTCCAAGCCAAGAATGCTCAAGATCTACTCTAAAGACCAACCAAACATTTTGTCAAACACTTATAAGGCATAAAAGAAAGGCATAGTAAATTGCAAGAAATAGTAAATATCTAACTATCTATATGTATTTAATTAGTCCAAGTCAATCAATTTCCAAGAAAGCATCTATATCAATCAAGGGATAAGACAATCATACCCAAATCACATTCACAATCGAATTGAGTCATATAAAAGAATTTAACAAACTTGCACGATAACCATGATCATAGGTGAAAATGTGGAATTGAGTAATTAATCCTTGCCGGATGTGTATATGCACTCTAGTCGCTCAAGTGTTTAGGGTCAATCTACTCAATTCTCCTCTAATCATGCTTTCTAAAGTTTGTTCTTCATCTAACCAATCAACAAAAATTTAATATACATATGCAAAAATCATGAGGTCTTTAGAGGGTTGTAATGGGCTAAGGGTAAAATACACAACCTATACAATTTTAATATCAAGTTTAGCTACCCATAATCTCACTTTTACATATACACACACACACACACTCATGTATCAAATTCAATTCATCACATATTGTCCCCTTTTCATTATTTCTTTTTCTTTTTTTTCTCTTTTTTTTCTTTTTTTTCTTTTTTTTTTGTTTTTTTTTATTTCAAGAACATAATATATATACCAACTCATCAATGCATATGGTTTCTATAATATTACATGAGCATGTACCCCAAATTTTCAAAATTTTTCAACAAGAATAAAACACATATTCATCAACCAAAGTTTTCATATTTTTTCCACACTTAAACATCACACACTCTCACTAACTTAAGCTATTCAAAGATTCAAAATAGGGACATTTATTGTTTTTCCGCTTATAGCTAGCGGTGTGCCCAATCAGGAACAAAAAGGGGATTAAAAAGGCTCAAAGTGGCAAACAAAGATAAATAAAATGGTAGGATATTTGGGTTAAGTGAGCTATAAAGAAGTGATGGCCTCAATCACATAAATGCATAAATATACATTAAACAATGGATATATAGAATTAAATAAACCAAAGATTGCAATGATAGAAAAGAAAACACACAAGAATGAAATAAGTGGTCAAATAATGTTACCACACAATAAGGCTCAAAAACTCACAAGTTGTATGTTCTTTAACTCAAAAACCATATTCCACAATGTATAAATCATGCAAGTTTCAACAAAAATTTCAACTCAATTCAATTTGAATTTCAATGCCCTATATAAAATGTAAGTTTCTTGGAAATTTCATTAAATTGACTAGCATTTATTCTATATATGTATGTATAATGTGATTTAATGGAAAAGGTCAAAAATCCTAAGTTTAATTCCTACTTTCAATCAAACCAAAATAGCAAGTGTATAGGAAATCAAACTAGGTGGAATCCTCACATCATCCAAATCAAAATCATAACTAAAAGCTAACAAGAAAATCTAAAAACATGCATCGCTACAATATAATACTAGGCTATGTACAAGCAAAATTAAAAGGTGCATTAAGCTAAGTAAAAAGTAATAAACTAAGTAAAAAGGTTTTTAAAAAGATAAAATATATACAAAACAACTAAAATGCATAAAAAGAAACTAAACTAAAAGTGTTCAGAAATGAAGTTTTTCACCTGAAATGTGCTGCTAAAGTTGGATGACCTCCCCACACTTAAGATGTACCACCGTCCTCGGTGCTCACGACCATGCAGAGTGGAATGAGTCGTCACTGTGTCACCTCTACCTTCAGCTGGTGGGTCAGGCGATAGAGTGGCTGCAAGAGAAGGTGGTGCTGAGAAGGAGAGAACTGAGTCACAAAACTGTATAGATATGAAGTGAACATATAATGTAAATTCGAATGGAAGCATGCATGAGATTCAAGTTAAAAGTAAACAGAAGCAACTTCCAATCAATCCAAGATAACTAACTTGCTTGTTTATCAAAGATAAAGAAAATTAAAGAGTGTTGTTCCTATGCACAAAGAAAAAGAAAAAAGTTAAAAAGTTAAAAGGAAAGTTATTTGAAAAGGAAAAAAAGTTAAAAGTTAAGTGAAGAGAAAGAAAAAATTAGTTGAAAAATTAATGTTAGTTGAAAAAGGAAAAAAGAAAGTCAAAAGTTAAGTGATTAAAAAGAAAATAGTTAGTTGAAAAAGAAAAGAAAAGTTAAAAATTAGGTGCATAGTAAAAACGTCCTTAATTCCAAAAAGTTTCCAAAGTTTCAAAACAAGCAAGTTTATATTCACTTTTCAACAATTCAAGATGCCAAAACATGTATACACATGTATGTGTAGAGCACATAATCAAGTAGGTATCAATCATAAGTAATTGACATAAATTGAAAGGATTTAGCATTGACAAAGTTAAAAAACATTGAAAAACAAGTTAACCAAGGAACATTTAGACACCAAATTCTAGTGAGGCATGAAAGTCACAAGGTTGAGACAAGAGTTGAAAACTTCATGCCCTATGTGACTAAAGGCAATTTAGGAAAAGAGAAAAGGAATCAACTTAGTCACATAGGTAAAAGGAAATCTTCACCCTTGTGAGAGCATGCAAAAGAGGCTTTTCCTTTAAAAGAATTTCATGTTTGTGGTCAATTTGAAACTCAATTAAGGTTTATTCAATGCTCAAGAAGAACACACAATTTAAAACAAGTAAAGAAGTTAAAGAAATGACCAAAACTTGTAAGGAAGCTCTTGTGGAAATTTCCAAAACCATTTAGCAAACAAGATTTTTTTTACATAGAAATCCGTCAAATGGAATCTTGTTGCACCAAATAAGACAATGTCATTTAATGAAACAAGGTTAGGAAAAAATCCTGCAGCATTTCAGCAGTAAATTGGCCTATTTTCCAATATTGCTCAATCAAACCAAGTTTCATATGAATGTATTAACACTAAACACACAAAAATCACATGTGAATTGATATGAAATAAACAAATAAACCAACATACAGCAGCAAATAGCAATGCACAATTAAGCCATAACCAACTAAGAAACAAGCAGCATGCTTTCTTTGAACATGAATCAAAATAATGGCTTAAAATACAGCACCAAAATAGCACAATGAACAAAAGTAATAGATTCAGGCAGTATTCTATTTGTTGAATTCAACAACCAATTACAAGTAAGAAATATGAATTCAAACAATTACACCCAACTGAATCCAACAATGAAGGTCACATTAGAACAAGAACTTAGCAGCAATAACAACTTAAATTCATACATTGAGCAAAAATCATCATTGCACAATCAACCATGGATAATATGTAGCAACTGGTTTACTCCAAACAGCCATGAACAAAAACACAGCAGCAAAAAATAGGGGTGCAGCAGAATCAGACAAGCCAATTTAGCACTGGGCAAATCAATGAAGCAGCAACATTTCCAAACAGTAGCATTATTCAAAACAAACCTAAATCCACTATCCAACTCAGATTCTCTAACCACCTAGTTTAACTAAACTAAGCTAATCTAACTAAACTAACTAAACAAACTGAATTAACAACCTGTAACAGACTAAATAGAAGAGAAAGAATTGAGACCTGAGAAGCAAAAAATTGGAGCAGGGAAGGAAAGAGAGGTGGAGGTGGTGTGAAACGGGCGGTTAGAGTAGAAGCGGCGGCGAAGGTGGTGCGGTAGCAACGCTAGCTACCGTGGGGTGCAGTGATATGGGCATAGGGGCTCTGCCCTGTTCTGGGTGTCCCAGGCAGTGAAGAGAAATAGGGGGGAATAGTGTTTGGAGGGGGAGACAGGTTCGGCGAGGAAGGGAAGGTTGCGATGTGATGTTGAAGCCGAAGGGGAAGGTAGCGCGAAGAAGAGGAAGAGTGGGGTGGGATCGCGAACTGGACAGGGACTGGAGCTCTGCGTCAGTGAGAGTTAGAGCACGAGCTCGACGAAGATGGCGCGAACTGGAGGTGAGGACCGCGATGATGGTGGGGCTGTGGACTGGGGTTCACAGAGAGAGGAGCGATACTGGTGAGGCAGGGATGGCTGGTGCGAAATTTATAACCTACAAACTAACCGGCAAGTACATCGGGTCGTACCAAGTAGTACCTCAAGTGAATGAGGGTCGATCCCACGAGGATTGATGGACTAAGCAACAATGATTGAATGATTTACTTAGTTAGACAAGCAAAAAATGGTGTTTGAGAGTTCAATTGCATTAAACACTAAATTCAGAAAATCAGAAAGCAAGCAATAAACGAGTTGTGAAATATATGGAGAAAAACAGTTAAGGTTTCAGAGATATTTATTTTCCGGATTAACTTTCTTACCAACTAGTTTAATCATGCAAGATTCAATTCATGGCAAATTATATGTGACTAAACGCTAATTCTTTAGACCTTTTTAGTCTCCTCTAACCTTCACCAACTGCCAATTCCTTGGTCAGTTGATTCCATTTAGAGGGTTAAATTCAAAACTAGTTTATGTGCCACAGAAACCCTAATTATCCAAATATAAGAGGATTATTTGTTACGTATCCCATTAAGTCCAGATAATTAGAAATTTAAGAAAATTTGTTTTCAAGTTGTTGTTCATGCAAAGAGCTTTTCCAAGGTTTACAAGAACTCAATTAGAATAAGGGTCATACTTTTGTTCCACCCAAATTCATAAGATGAAGAACCAAAACGATTATTGAATTTAAAATCAATACATGAATTAAAATAAAAGAGTAATAGTATTAATCCATAGAATAAACAGAGCTCCTAACCTTAACAGTACATGTTTAGTTGCTCATGGTTCAGAGAGAAAACAAGGATTCTGACAAACTGTAAATTGCAGAATGAGGCAAAAGAGAAGAGAAGAACCCGAAGGGCTGATTCTTTTCCCTTTTATATCTAATCCTAATTAATATAAAATATAATTTCTAAAACTAAATAATATATTTTTCTATTTATAAATAAATTAAAGTTTTAATAAAAAATCTAAATAAATCTTCGAATCATTCAAGTGAAGTGTGGGGACCATGTCTTGATTCAAGGTTGGCGCTTAACTTCACAAAAGTGAAGTTAGACTTGAGCTTGGCCAAATGGAATGAGCGTTGTTCCCTTTATGTGGCACCTAACTTGGGAATCGCCAAGTTAGGTGCCACCTTGGCTGAGTTCATTTGAACGCATTGATGATCACTGGCGCCTAACTTCAGAATCCTGAAGTTAGGCGCCACCCTGGCAGCAAGCAATTGGAGTTTTACTTCTTCCGGCGCCTAACTTGGGAATGGCCAAGTTAGGTGCCAGTGTGGCTGAGCAAAATGGAGAAGAAGTGTATATCATTATATATCGTTGAAAGCTCTAGAAGTTAGCTTTCCAATTCCACTAGAATCACGTCAATTGGACCTCTGTAGCTCAAGTTATTTCTATTGGAGTGCAGGGAGGTAAGGGTTGATAGCATCATTCACTTTCTTCTCTTCTTCTACAAAAACTCCATCAAATCCATCCGAATGCTATCTGAAATAAATAGAATTGCACACAACTCAAAGTAGCATTCATAATGACTAAAAGATATTTAAATCTTGATTAAACTTAACAATTCTAATGCAAATTCACTAGGAAGAGATAGGAAAGATGCTCACGCATCACTGGTGCGACGACTCCTGTGCTTGGCAGAGGGAAGGGTTGCGTGACTGGAGATTGAGACACAGAGGAAACGCTTCAGCAAAAAAAAAGAGGGCTCTGGCAGCGCTACTATAGCGCGAAGAGGAGGTGAGGAGGGTAACGTCGCGATGACACTAGGCTTCGATGGCATCGCTGGCGCGGTGTTGTTGAGCTCGACTGAAAGGGGCTCTGATGGTTGCGATAGGTCTAGGGTTCAGACAAGGGGGAAAAGCTCGCCGAAAGTTGTGGGTGAAGGGAGGAGGCTAGACGTGGTGACTGGCGGCTGGTTCGGGGTGAAGCAGGGGCTGGCGTGAAGAGAACTGGGTTTCGACAGAGAAAAGAAAAGAGGGTTGGTATGGCTGAGGATAGCTCGCGATGGTGCTGGGTGGAGATGGTGGATGCTGAGAAGGGAAAGAAAGAAGAAGAGGATGTGGGGTGAGGGGACGACGGCTGCGGCAGTCATCGGTAGTGGTGTGGTGGTTGGAGGTAATGGTGGGGGTTAAGGGAAACAGAGAAGGATTGAAGAAAAGTGTTGGGTGCGAAGGGGCTCTTGTGCTCGCACTCAAGGGGAATGCGGACGCACCAAAGCGTGCGGGTGCTCCCAACTGAGGGGGTTGAATTGGGGGTGCGTACGCACAGAGGGAAGCGATGCGTATGCGTCTGGCAATCGTACGCGTGGTATGGTGAAAATGGAAGGTCACGCATACGCGTGGGTCACGGGTACTCGTGACAGGCATACTTGAGAGAAAGTGTGCACATGCACTGGGGTGTGTGGGTGCTCCGGATAGAAGGGTGGTATGAAAGTGTGCATACGCACAGAAAGCAATTTTTTTTTACATCAAAACAAAATTTCACCCAACATTCCAAAATGCATATAAACAGGAAATTAACAAAATATGCAATTATTTACATTAAGCTTTAGAATTACCCAAAATTTTATTTTTCAAATCAAAGTTATTGGAATATTCAAAGCACTTGTAATATGTAGAAACAAAAATCTACCCAAAACTATTTTAACCATCCAAAAAAACTAATTGAAAATTTTAAACATGCAACTCAAGTCAAAAAGGCAATTTAAACAAGATTACTAACTATTCACATATGCATTTTAAAACAAAAATTTATTAAAACAAGCTAACAACCAAGAGACATATTTACAAGCAAAAACAAGCAACCAATCAAAACAAACTATTCATATATTCACATATTAACAATAGCCAACAATGAAACACCAATGCAATCCCCGGCAACGACGCCAAAAACTTGATAGAGAATTATTGTTAATCTATAATTTCACAAAATAGAATCTCGTCGCAAGCATAGTATAGACCAACAATTAACTCTTAATCAAAGTTTAAATCAAAGATGTCACAATCAACACAAAATAACCAGCAGTTTTAAATCCCGGGTTGTTCTCCTTAAGAATTGCAATGAAGTGTTCAATTATTGGCTATGAGGAAGTGGGGGGTGTTGATGGCATTTAGCAAGAAATGTAAATTGTAAGAAATTAAACAAGCATGCAAGGAATTAAATGGAAAGCAAGTAAAGCAAGTAAAGCAAGTAAAGCAAAATTAAATGCTAAAGAACCTCTTGGCAAGGATTGGGAAATTGAGAATTCCTATCCTATACTAAGAAAACCTAAATTCTAGAGAGAATCGGGAGCTTCTCTCTCTAGAAAAACTAAGCTAAAACACATAAAAAAAACTAAACCTAATTGCTCCCCCCGTCATCCTTCTTCAATTTGGCTTGAAATAGCTTCAAAAATAAGTTGGATTGGGCTTTGGAAGCCCAAAAATCACTGCCAGCGAGTTACAATTAATGAGGTCACGTGCCAGGACTTGTGCGTATGCACAGGTGTGTGCGTACTGGTGTGGAATATATAACCCACAAACTAACCAGCAAGTACACTGGGTTGTACCAAGTAGTACCTCAAGTGAAATCCTAATTATCCAAATATAAGAGGATTATATGTCACGTATCCCGTTAAGTCCAGATAATTAGAAATTTAGGAGAAATTATTTTCAAGCTGTTGTTCAAGCAAAGAGCTTTTCCAAGTTTTACAAGAACTCAATTAGAACAAGGGACATACTTCCGTTCCACCCAGATTCATAAGATAAAGAACGAAAACAATTCTTGAAATTGAAATCAATACATGAATTAAAATAGAACAATAATCGTATTAATCCATAGAATAACAGAGCTCCTTACCTTAACAGTGGAGGTTTAGTTGCTCATGGTTCAGAGAGAAAACTAGGATTCTGAAAAACTGTCAAGTGCGGAATGAGGTAAGAGAAAATAGAAGAGCCCGAAGGGCTGATTCTTTTCCCTTTTATATCTAATCCTAATTAATGTAAAATATATTTTCTAAAACTAAATAATATCTTTCCTATTTATAAATAAAATAAAAGTTAAATCAAAATCAATTAATATCTCATGCATGTTTTGATGGATGAAGGGGGACCACTTTGATTCCTATAGCTGGCGCCTAACTTGGAGGGAGCAGCAAGGATTGGGGGTGCATTGCTTGACCTGGCGCCTAATGGCGTGCAAATCCCCACGCTTCATACAACCGAACCAGCAAGTGCACTGGGTTGTCCAAGTAATACCTGAGTGAGACATGGTTGATCCCACGAGGATTGTGGTTTGAAGAAAGCTATGGTTATCTTACAGATCTTAGTCAGACGGATAGAAGATTTGTTGGATATGAATGCATAAAAGTAAAATAGAGTATAAAATACTTTGTGAATTCGAATGTAACCAGTGATAAGAAGATGGTTAAGGCTTGGAGATGCTTTGTCCTTCTGGAGTAACTCTGGTATTACTATCTTCTTCAATTGTGAATTATTTCTTCTATGGCATGCTGTATGTGATTGATGCTAGTTTGAGCAGCCGCCAATACTCCTCAAGATCTGAACCCCAGGGTTAGTGCGGATCCATCTGATTGAGGGTGAAGCTCCTACAGTCCATCCTCCTTAATAATCCTACTCAAAATGCCATAGACAAGGTCGGATCTTCCGGATTAGAGAATGATGTGCCTTTGGGTTCTAGTCTCTACCAAAGAGACCCTAATATCCCCATACTTCGGCTGAACTGGTGTCTCGAGAAGTCCCCATCGAAGTCGTGGATTAGCCGTCTAAGAGATGAATAATCAAGCTGGTGGTTCATCATTGTCCGATGAAAGACTCACTCTGAACCCATGTAGAATGTGATAACCATATGCCATTTCAACGCATTCATATTGATGAAGAACGAAGATACATCTTAGAATAGAGAATCAAACATGAATTGAGAAAGAAACAGTAATACTTTTATTAATCCATAAAACTCAGCAAGGCTCCTCCCCTCAACCTAGGGGATTTAGAAACTCATACTGATAGAAAATACAATGATTAAAATGTGTAAAGTGTCAAAAGGTGGTCGAAGATCACGTAAAATATCCCTTAAATACTAAACTAATGACTAAAGTTTACATAAGAAGGGTAAAACACTCTTTTAGTGCTAAAATCGACTTTCGAGGCCCACTTGGTGAGTGTATGGGCTGAGTTTTGATGAGATTCATGTGCTAGGAGGCCTCTAGGGTATTGAACGTTGGCTAGGGGTCCTCTTTGGATGTTTGGATGCTTGTCTCCTCCTTTGGGCATTGGATGCTTGAAATAGGGTAGGAGGCTGGCGTTGGATGCCAGTTTTGGGCCTTTTATTATGAAGCAAAGTATAGACTATTATCCATTGCTGGAATGCTCTGGAAGTCAGCTTTCCATAGCCGTTGAGAACGCTCTATTTGGACTTCTGTAGCTCCAGAAAAGCTCTTTCGAGTGCAAGGAGGTTAGATCCAGACAACATCTGCAGTGCTTTCTCTGTCTCTGAATCAAACTTTTGCTCCAGCTGCTCAATTTCATCCAGAAAATACCTAAAATTGCATAAAAACACACAAACTCAAAGTAGAATCCAAAAATTTGAATTTAACACTAAAACCTAAGAAAACTTAATAAAACTTAAACAAAACATACTAAAAACTATATGAAAACAATGCCAAAAAGCGTATAAAATATCCGCTCATCACAACACCAAACTTAAACTGTTGCTTGTTCCCAAGCAACTAAAAAAAGTAGGATAAAAATAAAAGTAAGATACAATAAATCTCAGAGTTTTCAATAAAGCTCAGTTTCAATTAGATGAGCAGGGCTTAGTAGCTTTTTACTTCTAAATAGTTTTGGCATCTCACTATCCATTGAAACTCAAAAGTGTTGGCATGTTTAGGAACTTAGAATCCAGGTGATATTATTGACTCCCCTAGTTTAGTTCTTTTTTATTCTTGAACACAGCTTTTTAGAGTCTTAGTCGTGGCCCTAAGCACTTTATTTTCCAGTATTACCATCGGATACATAAATGGCACAGACACTTTAACTGGGTGACCCTTTTGGATTGTGATTCAGCTTTGCTAGAATCCCCAGATAGAGGTGTCCAGAGTTCTTAAGCACACTCTTTTTGCTTTAGATCACGACTTTAACTGCTCAGTCTCAAGCTTTTCACTTGACACCTTCACACCACAAGCACATGGTTAGGGACAGCTTGGTTGAGCCACTTAGGTTAGGATTTTGTTTCCTTTAGGCCCTCCTAACCATTGATGCTCAAAGCCTTGGATCCTTTTACCCTTTCCTTTTGGTTTAAAGGGTTATTGACTTTTTCTGCTTTGGTTTTTTTTTGCATGCTTATTATTTTTTTTTCTTTTGCAACATGCTTTTTCTTTTTCTTTTTGCTACTTTTTCTTGCTTCAAGAATCAATTTTTGGATTTTTCAGATTACCAATAATACTTCACTTTTATCATCATTCTTTCAAGAGCCAACATTCTTAATTTCAACTTCAAATATGAATTGTTTATTCATACATTCAGAAAACAAAAGTAATGCCACCACATCAAGATAATTGACTATTCTTATTATAAAACTCAAAATTCATGTATCTCTCAATTCTTTTAAAATAAATTTTTTTTAAGTAAGGTGAGAGATATATGGAACATTTTATAACTTTAAGACGTAAATGCAAATGATCATGCAATAAGAATAACAGAACAGACAATAAAACAGACAAAAAATAGAAAAAAATGACAGAAGGAGAGGGGATTAAGAGAACGAATCCACCTTAATGGTGGCGGCCAGTACTCCTCCTTGAGGACCCAATGTAGTGCTTGATCTCTTCATGTCACTCCTTTGTCTTTGTTGTTCTTCCCTCATATCCCTTTGGTCTTCTCTAATTTCATTGAGGATGGTTGAATGCTCTTGATGTTCCATCAATAATTGCTCCATGTTAGTACTTAGTTCTCCAAGAGAAGTATGTCATTAATCCCAATAGCTTTGAGGAGGAAAATACATCCCTTGAGGCATCTCAGGGATCTCATGCTGAAGAGGTTACACAAGCTCACGTGCATACTCTCTAGTTTGCTCCAACCTCTTTTTAGTAATGGGCTTGTCCTCCTTAATGAAGATGTCTCCTTCTATGACAATTCTAGCTGAATTGCATATATGATAGATGAGGTGTGGGAATGCCAACCTTGCTTTGGTGGAAGGCTTCTCAGCTATCTTGTACAATTCTTAAGGAATCACCTCATGTACTTCTACCTCACTTCCAATCATGATGCAATGGATCATGATGGCTCTTTCAAAAGTCACTGATGCACGGAAACTTGTCTCTCAACAATTTTCCCTCGGCAAGTATACCGAATTGTCGTCAAGTAAAAACTCACAATAGAGTGAGGTCGAATCCCACAGGGATTGATTGTTCAAGCAACTTTAATTGGAGGAATGTTCTAGCTAAGCTAAGCAGAAATTAATTTGAGAATTGCAGGAAATTAAATGGCGGAAAGGTAAATAGCAGAAATATAAATGCTGGAAAATAAAGCGCTGAATGTAAATAGCGGAAAGTAAATTGCAGAATCTTAAATGGGGAATGGGGAAGATGAGCATCAAAGTAAATAGCAAGAATTAAAGAGAATGGGTAAGATCAGAAATGGGGAATTCATTGGGCTTAGGAGATGTTGCATTCTCCGGATCAAGTTCATTCTCATCTCTTTCCCAATCAATGCATTCATTGATCTCCTTGGCAATCTTAAGTGATTGAATTCCAATTCCTTGGTAATTCAATCTCTCAAATCTTGATCAATAGCCAATTCTTTGGTCTAATTGCTCAAGAGAAGAGATGAAGTATGGTCACTATTTATACCACATGTATTCCCAAATCAAAGTGTTGGTAGGATTATATGTCACCATACCCATCCAAACCCCAATTTGGTCCAACATGAGAAAGCATTTCTAGCATGATCTCTTCATTCTTCTTCCAAGGTTCAGAAGAGATCCAAGTATGAATAGCTTCTTTTCCAAGACAACTATCCAATTGGATGAAGATTGAAAGCTTTCTAGTAAAATCAAGAAAAAAGAAAGAAGAAGAATAATGAAAACTATTATTGATCCATCAAATTACAACAGAGTTTCCTAACCCAATGAAAGGGGTTTAGTTGTTCATAGCTCTGGAAATGGAAAGCAGAGATGGAGAATACATTTTTGGAATTTTTCTAGAAGTTACAGAGAAAGTAAAATTATACAGAGTGTAGTTCTCCCAATGCCAAAAGCTCCTTTCTATTTCAAAACTAACCCAGAAAGCAGAGATGGAGATTAGATTTTTGGAATTTTTCTAGAAGTTACAGAGAAAGTAAAATTATACAGAGTGTAGTTCTCCCAATGCCAAAAGCTCCTTTCTATTTCAAAACTAACCCTATATATACTACTCTTGTGATCTTCTAGTTGGCTCTTCAAGTCTTGGATATGGGCCTTTGGATCTTGAGTTGAAGCAGTTATCATCTTCAGTGGACTTAGTTTTACTTGCAGAGAGAGAGAGTGTGAAGTATGCATGGACTTTAGCTTAGGACGTTAGTGGCGTTAACGTTAAGTGAAAGTGTGGGTTCGAGAACGTTAGTGACAATCACCTTTTTTACTAACGTTCCTAACCCAAGAATGGTCCACGTTAACTTCAACGTTAGTGGCACCAACATGACTACTAACGTTGCCTCTTGGTCTTTCGCACACGTTATTGGGGTTTACCTCTTTCAATAACGTTGAGAGCCCCCCTTTCTCACGTTAGAGTTCACGTTAGTATAACTAACGTGGCTCTTAACGTGGCCAATATGAGCTTGATCCAATGTTAGTGACAAAGGTGAGTGTCACTAACGTTGGCTTCATCTTCTTCTTCCACGTTAGAGTTCACGTTAACTGAGTTAACATGACTCTTAACGTGGACAATTGCCACTTTGGAGCATTAGTGGTATTCACCTTTACCACTAACGCTAGAGCTCCCTCTTCTTCCACGTTAACTACCACGTTAATGTAGTTAACGTGGCAATTAACGTGGGCTACGATGGCTTCGAGGACGTTATTGGCGATTACTTTTCTCATTAACGTTGCAAGCTAGGTCCCATTCCATGTTAGTGGTCACGTTAGTTAGACTAACGTGGCTACTAACGTGGCTCTTCCTTGCTTCCTTTGTCCTGAAATCAAGCAAATAAAGTGCCTCAAAGTTCTAGTCCAAGTTATGAGATCATGCATTATCCCAATTGTCATTCAATCCATGCATAATTCTCATGAAATCATGTAAAATTCACAATATTTGCCTAAATCAAGATGTAAGTGAATATCCACCCAAAACTTGCTTATTTACTAAGAAAATGCATGAAACTACCTTAAAACACTGAAGAAAAGGTCAGTGAAGCTGGTCAAGATGCCCTGGCATCACAACACCAAACTTAAAGCTTGCTTGTCCCTAAGCAAGTACTGAAACAAGAGAATAATGAATGAAATGTCAAGAGAAATGAGTCATTATTGTGGAAGTCATGTCCTTGGTTTTATGGTGGTTTCATGCATAGCAACTTAGGTTCATTCCTTCACTGGCTTCTAGGCCTTTATCATACCCTGGAACATTCACTTGATTGCACCTTATGAGACTTTTATTCATTGATCCTTTTTGTCATTTCAGGGCTTAGTTGTGTTCTTAGGCTAAGTGTTCTGTGAGGGGGTAACTCTTTAAAGTAAGCTTTCAGCCAACACTCCCGAACCAGTTGGCTCAAGGTGCTAGGTGTTGAAACACCCCTAAGGGCTTACTCCCTCAAGTCTCTCTCCCCCATACATTTATACCACAGGCACATGGTTTGTTGTTTTCCTTCCTTGAGGCCTTGGTGTCCAGCACCTCTTTGGGTTACTAAATGTTCTATAGCAAAGATTGCTCTTGATAGTGGACTTTCAGCTGATAATCCCGGGTTAGTCAACCCAAGTTACCAAGTGATAAAGCACCCCTGAGAGCTTAATGATCCAAGCAGATCTTTGGTACAAGAACACCACAGACACATCCCTCAAGATTCAAACCCTTGGTGCCTAGCCTTATTTTTTTTTTTGCTATTTTTTTCTTTATTCTTTAACTTTCACTTTTCTTTCTCTTTTTCTTATTGGGATCTTGTTATTCAGTTAGTCTCATAGGGTGTGTTTCAAGCATATGATTTGGGGACAGATAGTTGCCTTCCTACCTTATTGGTGAACCAACTTAGCTAATCTATTATCATACCACAAAATTAAGGACTTACTTCACAGTTTGAACTCCCCTCTTGTTTTTCATAACATCTCTTTTTATTGAACTTAAGGGAACAAGCATACAAGTAAGCAATGTGAAGATGCAGCAGTGACATTAAGACCAGCACATATCAACTTAGGTAAAGGAAAACTTAAAGGCAGAGTTGAAAATCCTAAACTACCATGGAACATGTTCTATTTCATACATGATTTTCCTTATTTAAAGCTTGAAACATATGGATCAAAGAGGGAACTCCACCACCTTTTACTCATGGGGTTGTCCATGCTCTCCCTCTTGTTTATCCTCTTTGTGTCCACTTGTGTTTCCTTGTATCCGTGCTAGTCTGGCTCTTTTCCAATCTTCAAGTGCCTTCCTTACTGATTCATGACTCTTCTCTACCCTTTCTCTTTCTTCTCGTGCTAACTCATCCTTCACTCCTTCATATCCTGTGATTCCCGGATGTACTATGGCAGCTATCCAACTAAGTATCCGAGCCTGGCTAGCATGTTTATATGATGTCCAGTTTCACTCATGTAAACCCCTTCTGAGAATGCCCTGTGCTCGTCAAAGAGTTCTGCTTGTTCTATTTGTTTTCGATGCATCTCATGTATGTGCGCACCTTGATGTGCTTGGATGTTGATTAGCTTCTGGATAGATTCTTGTTGTTCATTTTGCGTTTGTTCTATCCTGTGGAAGGATTCACCCCATTGTTTTTCTTGTTCCAATTGCTGCTCCATCATTTACTTTTGCCAATCTCCTTGTTGATTCATCCATCTCGAGAGCAATTCCTCTTAACGGTCCATCATCTGTAGTTGAAGCTCCTTCTGTGCCCCTTGGCTTTCCAAGTATTGTCTAGATAAGCCATCAATGGCTTCTTGTAGTTGGTGCATATCCAAAGTGACTAGGGCTTACTCCTCTAGGTCTTGTCCTTCTACTACTTGATGGGCTGGCCTCTTCCTTGGCTTTCGTTGAGGTAGGGGAGATGCAATAGCATGCATCCGTCGAACTGTAATTGGAATGCCCGCTTTTATCCACTCGGGGTTCTCATCTTCAAACACCACCCTAGCCCTGTCACATAGCCGGAAAATAGTGCTGGGGTAGCCTAACCTTCCTCCAGAGTCGCTCTTCTCAGCCATCTTCCTAATGCCTTGGGCTTGAGTTCATGAACCTTGATTTTACCCCCCTTAAGTATACATTGCACCATTGTTGGTCTCTTAAGATTCACCTCCGAGTTGTTCCCGGCGGGGAGGATGGATCTCCTTACAATTTCAAACCAGCCTTTTGCTTTAGGGGTGAGGTCCCCTCTCTTGATGAACTTGGGTTTCTGCTTGGAATCTCGTACCCAATCAGCCCTTTGTATGCAAATATCTTGCACAATCTGATCATAATTAGGACTGTTATCTATTCGGGAGTGATAGCTTTCTTTTACAAATGGTATGGTTCGTAGCTTCAACGCTCTCATGACGCTCATGGGGCTGAAATCCACGGTTACCCCTCTTACGAAACTTGTAAATGACTCATCTGCCTTATCATACCTGACTGCATTTGCATAAAACTCTCTTACAAGAGTTGCGTTCACTTTTGTGACCGGATCAGTGAGGAGCTCCCATCTTCTCTTTTCCACCTTCTCTGTGATTTCGGGACACTCAGTTTTTCTGACTTGAAAGCCCAGCTCATAGATGATCTCCTTATCAACCATCCACCCGAATTGTAATGCATGGTGAAAGGTTCTAAATTTCTTTTCATCGAAAGGGCGTTGCTCCATAGGCTCATTTCCCTTTCTTCTTTTAGAGCTCGATGATGCCATGAGTGATTTTGGCTATGTGAAGGTGTTGGGACCTATTGGTTGATGGTGGGTCTCGGTCGGTTAAGATTGGGTGTAGTGAAGGGAGTGAGTGAGAGTGTTTTTAATGGGGGTAGGAAGTATTGGGTTCCGAAAATGAGAGGTGTGAAGGGTGGGAGTTGGAATGTGAAGAGGGTACGGAACAAGAACTACTTATATAGGGAAGTGGTGGGTAGATGAAGGGTGTGGATAGATTATGTGGGTGTATAATGAACGGATGGGGTTTAGCATGGGATGAGCACAAGGATCATCAACTTTATGATGGGGTTGATTCGATTTTTAAGCGTGTCATCCTTCCAATGTTGCATGGCAACATTTTCCAATGCATTTCCCTTGAAGACATGTGTATAACCCCCTCGTAAAGTGGCCGAACCCTCCTTCTTCAATTGTCCAATCAATTCCTTTCAATCCTCCTTCCTTTTCTCCTACAAGATAAAAGAATATCATTAATAAAGTTGAAAAGTGGCGACAAAAATATATAACTACTTTTCAAAGGATATATTTTTATTTTGTTTGTTTTTATTTTTACTAGCTAAGTGCTATTCATGGAAACAAACCAACTGACTGTTTACTTGTCCATGTATGCGATATTGGTGACACCAAACTTAGTTTGTGGCTATGTGGTGAAAAAGGGTTTGTTCAAGGCTCTAAGAGTAGCATGATGTGAACTGCAATTATGCTCTCTTAGTATGCCTTGAACACCAAACTTGTTCTTCACTATGTGCTGCATACAAAGATTCATTTAAGTGTATGTCAAAGTTGATTTGGATTTCATGAACTCTGCTTTATTAACTATTTTGAAAACATCTAAAACATGGGTTGCCTCCCATGAAGCGCTTCTTTAACGTCACTAGCTTGACATTCTGCCCCTTGTCATGGTGGTCGGTAATGCTTCAAGTCTTCTCCCCTTGCAGTGAATCTATCTCCGTTGACTTCATCGAGGACCTCCACATGTTCTAAAGAGAGAATTCTGTTGATTGTGAAGACTTTAGGCAGCTGAGATGGAATGGTGGGGAGATGAGATGGGATTGCAGGGAGATAAGCTGAGATTACTTTATCCCCTAGAGAGAAATCCTCTGTAGGGATCTTCTTGTTCCTCCATCTCCTTGGAACCTTCTTCTTTGTTTCTCTTAATGCTGCCCTGTTCCTTGTGGCTTCCTCTTCCAGGGAAGTTTTGTTGCTCGTTTCGCATGCTTCTGGTGGGTTTGGGTTCTCTTGGATTGCCTTTAGCTATTGCACCTTCTGACTGTCTTGTTTACCAACCAAGGGGATTCCCAGATGTGCTGGTTGTGCTTCAGTGCTTGTTTCTTCCATCAGTATCTCACTGTGATCTTTCCTTGGTTTTTTGTTCTCTTGATCTGTTTCGTGTGAGGGTTTGAAAACATTGAAGGTAAGTTGTTCATCATGTATCCTTAGTATTAGCTCTCCTCGCTCCACATCTATAAGTGCTCTGGCTGTGGCTAGGAATGGTCTTCCCAATATGATTGGATGGAGGTGACTTTCTTCCATATCCAGTATGACAAAATCTGTAGGAAGGAAGTAGTTCCCAACCTTCACCAGCACATTCTCAACCACTCCTACTACTTGTTTTTGAGTTTTGTCAGCTAGCCTGACGATGACATCAGTGGGCATTAGCTCATTGATCTGTAGCTTCTTCATAAGAGATAGAGGCATTAGATTAATGCTCGCTCCCAGATCACACAGACCTTTATCAATCAGTGTTTCTCCTATGGCACAAGGGATGTGAAAACACCCTGGATCCTTCCTTTTTGTGGGCAACCCCGGTTGAATAAGAGTACTGCACTCCTTATTCATCACTATTGCTTGCCCTCCCTTGAGTGAGCTTTTCCTGGTTAGCAGCTCCTTCATACACTTAATGTACGAGGGCATTTGTTGAAGAGCCTTGATGAATGGTATATTCACATGAAGGGATGCAAACATGTCAAGGAACTTTGAGTATATTCTCTTCTCTACACCACCCTTGAGTCTTTGGGAAAAAGGTGCATAGAGTTCCAGAATCTCCTTCTGTGTGGCCTTAGTCTCTTGGTGATCCTCTTCTTGTTTTTCTGCTGAGATATCTCCAGGTTGTCCTAAGGGTTTACTCAGCTCCTCCTCAGTCCCGTTATCACTTAGAGTGACCATCTTGCAATCTTCCCACTTTACTTTCTTTGCTTCACCTCTCAGGTTTTTCTCGGTGTCACTTGGGAAGCTATCAGTGGGTTTGGAGAAATTTTCCGAGAGGTATCCCACTTGAAGTTCCATCCTCTTGATGGTGTCTCCCTGGTTCTTGATATTGGCTCGCACTTGCTCCTTGAACACCTTGTTTTCTTGAATCTCCTTGCATATGCTCTCAAGTAGGGTCTCAATCTTTGAGAGTCTATCCTCGGATGGTGATGGTGAGTTGAGATTTGAGGGGTGAGCATAGCTAGTTTGGTTTTGGTATGGATGTTGAGAGGGGTTGTTAGGTGGGTGCTGATATGGTCTATGTGTGGCATGTTGGTGAGCTATGTTATTGGGGTTGGGACGTCTCTGATCTTGGCCTTGATCTTGTTGATTTCCCCACCCAAAGTTTGGGTGGTTCCTCCAACCAGGATTGTAAGTTTTGGAGTATGGATCATGTGCTTGCCTAGGTGAGTTTCCAATGTAGTTAGCTTGTTCCTGGTCACTCTCATCCTCTGCTGCTAAGGTGGTGATTGCTGCTACTTGGTTCCTCTCCATCTTCTTGGTAAGGTCAGCCAACCGCTTGGTGATCATCTTGTTTTAAGCCAGCAATGCATCCACATTATTCAACTCCATCACTCCTCTAGTGTTGCCTCTTTTAGAAGCATAGAAGTAGTCATTTTCTGCTACAGTTTCAATGACATCTATGGCTTCTTCAATGGTCTTCTTTTTGTTCAGAGATCCCCCGGATGAGTGGTCTACTGCCTTCTTTGATTCATAAGAAAGTCCTTCATAGAAAATGTGTAGTTGCACCCGTTCATTGAACATATCTGGTGGGCATCTTCTTGTTAGGTCCTTAAACCTCTCCCATGCTTCATAAAGAGTCTCACCATCTTGTTGCCTGAAGGTCTGTACCTTAGCTCTCAACCTGTTAATTCGTTGAGGAGGGTAGAATCTTGCCAAGAATTTGTTCACCACATCTTCCCAGGTTATTAAACTCTCCTTCGGGAAAGACTCCAGCCACTTAGATGCTTTGTCATTGAGTGAGAAGGGAAATAGGAGCAGTCTATATGTGTCAGGATGAACACCATTAGACTTCACAGTATCACATATCCTCAGGAATGTGGTTAGATGTTGATTGGGGTCTTCTTGGACACCTCCTCCGAATGAACAGTTGTTCTGAACAAGGGTGATGAGTTGTGGCTTTAGTTCAAAGTTGTTGGCATGTATGGTTGGCTTTTGGATGCTACTTCCACAATTCCCTGGGTTTGGGTTGAGGTAGGACCCTAGAACTCTTCTCTCTTGCCCAGCATGATTTGCTAGACCTTCTCTGCCATGGTTGTGAGCTTCTTCTTCATGATGGTTCTCCATGTTCTCATCCATGTTTGGTTCAAAGTATTCCTCCTCTTCCTCCGCATCAACTACTCGTTTTTCTCTTGCTTCCCTCCTTAATCTAAGGAAGGTCCTCTCAGGTTCAGAATCAAAGGAAGTTGAAGCCCCGCTTCTTCTCCCTGTCATACAACCAACAAGGCACAAGCAAGGAAATGGATGCAGAAAGTGTTCTTGTTAGAAATGCTGTTAGTTTGAGTGATGCAATATATTGTAAGTGGGTGATAAACCCATATTTCATGAGTTTTTTTGTGCTTAATTTGAGTGATTTATACAATTCTTCACCTGCTTATTCACATTAATTGCATGGTTTTACTTTCCCTTCCTTATTATGTCATATTGTGAAAAACATGTTTCCTAAGCTTTAAAAATTAATCATTTTAATTACCTTTATTTCCATTCGATGCCATGATTAGTGTGTTGAGTAGTTTCAGATTTTCTAAGGCAGAATGACTTAAAGGATGGAAAAGGAAACATACAAAAATGGAAGGAGAAGGCAAAACGGAGCTTTAAAGGAAACTGGTATTCACACGATCGCATGGACGACGCGATCGCGTGCCAAGCACGAATCAGCAGCGACGCGGCCGCATGACTGACGCGACCACGCGCCTTAAGCAGAACGCACATGACGCGGTCGCATGACTGACGCGACCGCGTGGCAAGGAAAAGCTCCGAATGACGCGACCGCGTGACCCACGCGGACACGTGACAGAGGCCACGCACCAGAAATTACAGAAAACGCTCATAGCGATTTCTGAAGTCCTTTTTGGCCCAGATCCAAGTACAGACAGCATAGACCAGAGGTTATAAAGTGTGGGAATGCATCCATTCAAAGGTAGCTCGCATATTTTATTTTTCAATGATTTAGATTTAGTTGAGAGGGAGATCTTCTCTCTCTCTCTCTTAGGATTTAGGATTTCTTTTTGTTTTAAGAGTGACTCTCAATCCAGATTTTATGTTCCTTTGTTTTAGCTTCCTTTTACTTTTATTTATTCCAGCACTTGAATTGATCAGTGAATTTATGAATTTCTTCCATGTTACAGACTGTTATTTGAATTAATGATAATTGAGGTATTTTCAGTTTATGATTGTTCTCTTTGATTTAAGTTACCATTGCTTCCCATCTAAGGATATTTTTATTATTCCAGCAATTTTACTTTTTCCCCTTTTGGTCCTGGTTAAGAATTCAGTAACTCAACAGTTATTAAACTCAACATAATTGATAATCGTTATCTTGCTAATTGAGCTGAACTTAAGTAATCCCAGCCTTTTCTTAAGAAATAAATAGGATTCAAAGGTCAATTTAATTAGTCCCTTGACTTTCCTTTGCCCTAGTAAAGGTTGACCAAGTGGAGTTTAGATTCAACTTTCATTGTAGTTGAGAGAGATAACTACGTTGGACCTCCAACTTCTCTTACCTTGCCAAAAGTCTGCTTTACAGTATTTATTTATTTTAATTGCCATCTACTTTACTTGTCATTTAAATTACTTGCTTATCATCTTTTAAACCCCGATTACAACCTTTATAGCCAATAATAAGAACATACTTCCTCGCAGTTCCTTGAGAAGACGACCCGAGGTTTGAATACTCGGTTAACAATTTTTAAAGGGGTTTGTTGCTTGTGACACCCAAAACGTTTGTACGAATGGATTTTTGTCGGTTTAGAGACTATATCTACAGCGCAACTATTTCTATGAATCTCTTTACTAGTAAAAACCCCGACGTCAGTGGGTTAGTAAAATAAATTGTAAACAACTAAGAAAACGGGTAGGGGAAAGGGAGAAAATAACTAAAACTGAAAGTAAATTACTCAAATGAAATTAAATCAAGAAAAATGCTCAATCTAGTTATCCACCAATTTAATCATTGTTGATACTAAATCAATCCCCGGCAACGGCGCCATAAACTTGATGCATGGAAACTTGTCTCTCAATAATTTTCCCTCGGCAAGTATACCGAACTGTCGTCAAGTAAAAACTCACAATAGAGTGAGGTCGAATCCCACAGGGATTGATTGTTCAAGTAACTTTAATTGGAATGTTCTAGTTAAGCTAAGCAGAAATTGATTTGAGAATTACAGGAAATTAAATGGCGGAAAGGTAAATAGCAGAAATATAAATGCTGGAAATAAAGAGCTGAATGTAAATAGCGGAAAGTAAATTGCAGAATCTTAAATGGGGAATGGGGAAGATGAGCATCAAAGTAATTAGCAAGAATTAAAGAGAATGGGTAAGATCAGAAATGGGGAATTCATTGGGCTTAGGAGATGTTGCATTCTCCGGATCAAGTTTATTCTCATCTCTTCCTCAATCAATGCATTCATTGATCTCCTTGGCAATTTTAAGTGATTGAATTCCAATTCCTTGGTAATTCAATCTCTCAAATCTTGATCAATAGCCAATTCCTTGGTCTAATTGCTCATGAGAAGAGATGAAGTATGGTCACTGATTATACCACATGTATTCCCAAATCAAAGTGTTGGTAGGATTATATGTCACCATACCCATCCAAACCCCAATTTGGTCCAACATGAGAAAGCATTTCTAGCATGATCTCTTCATTCCTCTTCCAAGGTTCAGAAGAGATCCAAGTATGAATAGCTTCTTTTCCAAGACAACTATCCAATTGGATGAAAATTGAAAGCTTTCTAGTAAAATCAAGAGAAAAGAAAGAAGAAGAATAATGAAAACTATTATTGATCCATCAAATTACAACAGAGCTCTCTAACCCAATGAAAGGGGTTTAGTTGTTCATAGCTCTAGAAATGGAAAGCAGAGATGGAGAATACATTTTTGGAATTTTTCTAGAAGTTACAGAGAAAGTAAAATTATACAGAGTGTAGTTCTCCCAATGCCAAAAGCTCCTTTCTATTTCAAAACTAACCCAGAAAGCAGAGATGGAGAATAGATTTTTGGAATTTTTCTAGAAGTTACAGAGAAAGTAAAATTATACAGAGTGTAGTTCTCCCAATGCCAAAAGCTCCTTTCTATTTCAAAACTAACCCTATATATACTACTCTTGTGATCTTCTAGTTGGCTCTTCAAGTCTTGGATATGGGCCTTTGGATCTTGAGTTGAAGCAGTTATCATCTTCAGTGGACTTAGTTTTACTTGCAGAGAGAGAGAGTGTGAAGTATGCATGGACTTTAGCTTAGGACGTTAGTGGCGTTAACGTTAAGTGAAAGTGTGGGTTCGAGAACGTTAGTGACAATCACCTTTTTTACTAACGTTCCTAACCCAAGAATGGTCCACGTTAACTTCAACGTTAGTGGCACCAACGTGACTACTAACGTTGCCTCTTGGTCCTTCGCACACGTTATTGGGGTTTACCTCTTTCAATAACGTTGAGAGCCCCCCCTTTCTCACGTTAGAGTTCATGTTAGTATAACTAACGTGGCTCTTAACGTGAGCACACTTTAGCCTCGAGAGCGTTAGTGACACTTACCTTTGTCACTAACGCTCCAAAACGCCCCTTTTCTATGTTAGAGTTCACGTTAATTGCGCTAACGTGGCCTCTAACATGGTATTGGTAGCCATCCCCAACGTTAGTGACAAAGGTGAGTGTCACTAACGTTGGCTCATCATTCTCTCCTCTACATTAGCTTCCACGTTAACTGAGTTAACGTGGCAACTAATGTGGCTCAAAGTGGCTTAGTCCAACGTTAGTGACAAAGGTGAGTGTCACTAACATTGGCCATTCCTTGCTTCCCCACGTTAGAGTCCACGTTAACTGAGTTAACGTGGCTCTTAACATGGCCAATATGAGCTTGGTCAAACGTTAGTGACAAAGGTGAGTGTCACTAACGTTGGCTTCATCTTCTTCTTCCACGTTAGAGTTCACGTTAACTGAGTTAACGTGACTCTTAACGTGGACAATTGCCACTTTGGAGCATTAGTGGTATTCACCTTTACCACTAACGCTAGAGCTCCCTCTTCTTCCACGTTAACTACCACGTTAATGTAGTTAACGTGGCAATTAACGTGGGCTATGATGGCTTCAAGGACGTTATTGGCAATTACTTTTCTCATTAACGTTGCAAGCTAGCTCCCATTCCACGTTAGTGGTCACGTTAGTTAGACTAACGTGGCTACTAACGTGGCTCTTCCTTGCTTCCTTTGTCCTGAAATCAAGCAAATAAAGTGCCTCAAAGCTCTAGTCCAAGTTATGAGATCATGCATTATCCCAATTGTCATTGAATCCATGCATAATTCTCATGAAATCATGTAAAATTCACAATATTTGCTTAAATCAAGATGTAGGTGAATATCCACCCAAAACTTGCTTATTTACTAAGAAAATGCATGAAACTACCTTAAAACACTGAAGAAAAGGTCAGTGAAGCTGGCCAAGATGCCTTGGCATCAGTCACTTCTGACCGATTGCTAGTGGGGATGATAGAGCATTGGATGAATTCCAACCATCCTCTAGCTATGGCCTTGAGGTCAAGCCTTCTTAGTTGAATGGGCTTGCCTTGGGAATCCCTTTTCCACTGTGCTCCTTTCACACAGATGTCTACGAGTACTTGATCCAATTATTGATCAAAGTTGCTTCTTCTAATGTAAGGATGAGGGTCTCCTTGCATTAGAGGCAAGTTGAACGCCAACCTCACACTAGTATAGAACTTTTGCACCATTAGGATCTCAACCTCTTGGATGGAATTGGTTAGGACTTTCCATCCTCTTCTCCAAATCTCTCTTCGGATTTTCGGATACTCATTCTTCTTGAGCCTGAAAGGGACCTCAGGGATCACCTTTTTCTCTGCCACTACTTCATAGAAGTGGTCTTGGTGGGCTTTGGTGATGAATCTCTCCATCTCCCAAGATTCAGAGGTGGCGGCTACTGCCTTTCCTTTCCTCTTTCTAGAGGATTCTCCAACCTTGGGTGCCATAAGTGGTAATGGAAAGCAAAAAGTAACGCTTTTTCCACACCAAACTTAAAAGCTTTTCTCGTCCTCGAGCAAAAATAAAGAAAATAGAAGAATGGAGTAGAAGAAGAAGAAATTAGAAAGAGATGGACGGCGAAGGCAATTCAGCCAATGGGGGTTTTATGGTGTATGAGAGGTGTTTGTATGATGGGTTAGAATGAGGGGTATCTATAGGAGTGGACTAGGGTAGGTTCGGTCATGGGTGGGGTAAATGGAAGGGAAATTTTATTTTAAAGTGGGTGGGGGTTGGTGGGAGTTATGATGGTTTTGGGAAAGTGGTATGGATGTGATTGGGCTAGAGTTTATAGGGAAGAGTGTTTGTGAAAGTAAGAAGGAAGAAGTAGGGTAGGTAAAGATGTTGTGGGACCCACTGGTCCTGAGAGGCTAGGAATTCAGATTCTCTGCCATCTGCACTGGCGTTTGAATGCCCAGGGTCTACTCCCTGGCTGGCATTCAACGCCAACAACACTCCATCCAAAGTGTTCTGTTTTTACTGCTGAATAATTCTGTCTCTGTTCTGACTACTGCACATGATCATGAACCTAAAAAAACTTTAAAGAAAAATAAAATTAAGGAGATAAAAATAATTAATTAAGGTCCCAACAAGCGCTTCTTTAACGTCATTAGCTTGATGGTTAGCTCCTTACGGAGGTGAGTATGGGCTCAGAATTTCGCCCCTTACAATGAACTTTCTTCTTGTCTTCTCATGAATGAGCTCTATATGCTCTAAAGACAGGACACGACTTACTGTATGTGGTATGACTGGTTTCTTGGTGAAGACAACTCTTATGCCAGGTGAGAGGCCTTCAGTGGGGACTTTCTTGTCCCTCCAACCTTTAGGTACTTTCTTCCTAGTACCTTTGTTCTCAATGCTTGTTAATAGCTGTCCAACACCAAACTTAGAATTGATGTTTGGGGCTTTGCAAAGATCTACACTGAAAGAGATGGTTGGAATACTAAGTATTGCATAGTTATCTCTCTTTTCTTAGAGGGAGAGTTGGGGTGAGGCATCTTCAATAAGATGTGATCCTCCCCTAGTTGTAGAATCAGTTCTCCCTTAGCTACATCAGTGATAGCATTGGCAGTGGCTAGGTGGTGTGGAATTTATAACCCACAAACTAACCGGCAAGTGCACCAGGTCGTACCAAGTAGTACCTCAAGTGAATCAGGGTCGATCTCACGAGGATTGATGGATTAAGAAACAATGATTGAATGATTTACTTAGTTAGACAAATAGAAAATGGTGTTTTGAGAGTTCAATTGCATTAAACAGTAATTCAGAGAATCAGAAAGCAAACAGTAAATTAGTTGTGAAATATATGGAGAAAACAGTTATGATTTCAGAGATATCTATCTTCCGGATTGACTTTTCTTACCAACTATTTTAATCATGAAAGATTCAATTCATGGCAAACTATATGTGACTAAACCCTAATTCCTTAGACCTTTTTATTCTCCTCTAACCTTCATCAACCGCCAATTCCTTTGTCACTTAATTCCAATTAGAGGGTGAAATTCAATTCTAGTTTATATGCCACAGAAACCCTAATTACCCAAATATAAGAGGATTATATGTCACGTATCCCGTTAAGTCCAGATAATTAGAAATTTAGGAGAAATTGTTTTCAAGATATTGTTCAAGTAAAGAGCTTTTCCAAGTTATACAAGAACTCAATTAGAATAAGGGTCAAACTTCGGTTCCACCCAAATTCATAAGATAAAGAACGAAAATAATTCTTAAAATAGAAATCAGTACATGAATTAAAATAGAAAAATAATAGTATCAATCCATACAATAGACAGAGCTCCTAACCTTAACAGTGAAGGTTTAGTTGCTCATGGTTTAGGATTCTGTAAAACTATAAATTGTGGAATGAGGTAGAAGAGAGGAGAGATGAGCCCGAAGGGCTGATTCTTTTCCCTTTTATATCTAATCCTAATTAATGTAAAATATATTTTCTAAAACTAAATAATATCTTTTCCTAATATAATTAAAATAAATGTTTTAATCCAAATTGAATGAGATCTTCGTAGCTTTCCTTGAGGAGCGTGGGGACCATTTTGATTTATTTTGGCTGGCGCCTAACTTGAGAGGATGTGGTGCCTAACATGAACCTGGCCAAACCCAATTGATTGCTGATGGTTGTCCTGGCACCTAACTTGAGAAAATCCAAGTTAGGCACCACCTTGGCAGTGTGCAATTGATGGATTTTTCTTGTCTTGGCGTCTAACTTGGGAAAAGCCAAGTTAGGCGCCACCTATGCAGCAAGGAACTCTCATGGAAGTCTTCCTTTGGCGCCAAACTTGGAGAATCTTAAGTTAGGCGCCATCTTGGCCAAATTTCTGGAAAAGAAGTGTATACTATTATACATCATTGGAAAGATCTGGAAGTTAGCTTTCCAATGCTACTAGAATTATGTCAATCAAACCTCTGTAGCTCGAGTTATTCATGTTAGAGTGCAGGGAGGTCAGGTTTGACAACATCATTCACTTTCTTCTCTATTTCTATAGAAACTCCATCAAATCCATCCAAATTCTACCTGAAATAAATAGAATTGCACAAGACTCAAAGTAGCATTTATAGTGGCTAAAAGATATTTAAATCTTGATTAAACTCAACAATTTGAATGCAAATTCACTAGGAAAAATAGAAAAGATGCTCACGCATAACTAAGAAGGGTCTTCCAAGGATGACAGAGTCATCCTCTTCTTCCCTAGTATCCAAGACTATGAAGTTTGCACGGATGTAGTGGTCTTCAAACTTCACCAAGATATCCTCTACTAAGCCATATGGCTTCTTCATTGACTTGTCTGTCATCTCTAGTGAGATATTTACAACTTGTACCTCAAAGATTCTCAGCTGCTCCATTATAGAGAGTGGCATGAGGTTTATGCTTGACCCTAGGTCACACAGAGCCTTCTCAAAGGTCATGGTGTTTATGGTGCAAGCAATAAGGAAGCGTCCAGGATCTGGAAGCTTCTGAGGTAGTTTCTGCTGACCCAAAGCATTTAGTTCTTTGGAAACTTCATGAGAGTTCCTAAGTACCGAGCAACTTGGTCTTCCCTAGCTTCTTCATCCTCATCAGAGGATGAGTGTTCATCAAAACTCATGCATTGTAGAAGTCCATGCAAAGAAACCTCTATGGTCTCTATATGAGCCTTGGCTTCCTTTATTTCTTGGATAGGGATTTCTTGAGTGGGTATTGAGCATTCAGGGGGTGTTCCTTTACTAGAATTCAGCACCAGCACTGATGGCTCTTTGGGCATCGAACGCCTATGCTGTATACCCTTACTGGCATCAAACACCAATTTACCATTTTGGGCATTGAACGCCCAGCAGGGGTATCCTGGCTGACGTTCAACGCCAGTTTCCCTGCCTGTTGGGGTGTTGAACGCCCAGTGAGGGGTTCCTCACTAGCGTTCAGTGCCAGCTCTGGTGCCAGGATGGGCGTTGAACGCCCAGTGAGGGCTTCCTCACTAGCGTTCAGCACCAGGCTCTTAGCCATTTTGGGTGTTAACGTCCAGTGAGATCTTCCTCACTGGCGTTCAATGGCTTCCCAGTCTCTCCAGATTTGGCCTCAGCCTCTGTGGTGATGGCCTTCTACTCTTCTCTTGGATTCACTTCAGTGTTACTAGGAATAGTGTCAGGAGTAGTCTCAGGGATCTTCTTGCTCAGTTGACCAACCTGTACCTCCAAATTTCTGGTGGATGACCTTGTTTCAGTTATAAAACTGTAAGTGGTCTTAGAGAGGCTGGAGACTAGAGTGAATAAGTCAGAAATGCTCTGCTTAGGGGTCTCCATATATTCATGAGAAGATGGGAATGGTGGTCTGTTGTTGAACCTGTTCTAGTTCCTTCCACCTTGATTATTATTGAAGCCTTGCTGAGGCTTCTGATGATCCTTCCATGAAAGATTAGGATATTCCTCCATGAAAGATTGTAGGTGTTTCCATAGAGTTCTCCCATGTAATTCACCTCCTCCATGGTGGGTTGATCAAGATCATAAGCCTCTACTTCAGAAGAAGCTTCTTGAGTGCTGCCAGCTGTACCTTGCATTCTAGTCAAATGCTGAGAGATCATATTGACCTGCTGGGTGAAGATCTTGTTCTGAGCTAATATGGCATTCAGAGTGTCAACTTCGAGAACTCCTTTCTTCTGAGAGACTCAATTGTTCACAAGGTTTCTCTTAGAGGTGTATATGAATTGGTTGTTTGCAACCATCTCAATGAGTTCTCTTGCTTCTGCATGCATTTTCTTCAAGTGGAGTGATCCCCCTACAGAGCTGTCCAATGATATTTTGGACATCTCAGACAGACCATCATAGAAAACTCCTATGATAGACCATTCTAAAAACTCCTAATCAGTTGCTTGTATCTTTCCCAAGCTTCATAGAGGGATTCACCTTCTCTTTGTCTGAAGGTTTGAAATTTCACTCTGATTTTGCTCATCTTTTGAGGAGGATAGAATTTAGCCAAGAAAGCATTGACCAGCTTTTTCCAAGAGTCTATGCTCTCTTTTGGTTGAGAATCTAACCATATCTTAGTTCTGTCTCTTACAGCAAAGGGAAAGCACAGATTTGCAAGAATTTAGCTAAGAACTGATGTGGATCTTCCAGTGGAAGTCCATAGAACTTGCAATTTTGTTGCAGAAGAGAGACTAACTGAGGCTTAAGCTCAAAGTTGTTAGCTCCAATGGCAGGTACAAAGATACTTCTGCCATAAAAATCAGAGGTAGGCATGGTGAAGTCACCAAGAACCTTTCTTGCCTCTCCTTCATGTTCAGCCATGTCTTCAGCTTCTTGTTTAAAATTTTCTGAGAGGTTTCTCTCAGAATGTTGTGCTTTAATTTGTTGTAAGCTCCACCTTAAAGTCCTCTCAAATTCAGGATCAATATTAAAAGAGAGGTTCTTTATCCCTATTCCTGGTCATAAACAAGAAAAGAAGAAACCAAGGACAAAGGAGAATGGGAGCTCTGATCTGGGGAACAAGATAATCTGTTAGTTGTCCAAACTTGAACAATCCCGGGCAACGGCGCCAAAAACATGGTGTGCAAATCTCCACGCTTCGTACAACTAAACCAACAAGTGCACTGGCTCGTCCAAGTAATACCTGAGTGAGTCAGGGTCGATCCTACGAGGATTGTGGTTTGAAGCAAGATATGGTTATCTTGCAGATCTTAGTCAGGTGGATAGAAGAGTTGTTGGATTTGAATGCATAAAGTGAAATAGAGTATAAAATACTTTGTGAATTTAAATGTAACCAGGGACAAGAGAACGGTTAAGGCTTGGAGATGATTTGTCCTTCTGGAGTAACTCTGAAATTACTGTCTTCTTCAATTGTGAATGATTTCTTCTATGGCAGGCTGTATGTGATTGACGCTGGTTTGAGCAACCACCCATACTCCTCCAGATCTGAACCCCAGGGTTAGTGCAGATCCATTTTGATTGAGGGTGAAGCTCATGCAGTCCATCCTCCTTAATGATCCTACTCAAAATGTCACAGACAAGGTTGGATCTTTTGGATAAGAGAATACTGCGCCTTTGGGTTCTAGCCTCTACCACAGAGACCCTAATCTCCCCATACTTCAGCTGAACTAGTGTCTCGAGAAGTCCCCATCGAAGTCGTGGATTAGCTATCTAAGATATGTATAATCAAGCTGGTGGTTCATCATTGTCCGATGAAAAACTCACTCTAAACCCATGTAGAATACGATAACCTTATGCCAGTTCAATGCACTCATATTGATGAAGAACGAAGATACATCTTAGAATAGAGAATCAAACACGAATTGAGATAGAAACAGTAATACTTTTATTAATCCATAAAACTCAGCAGGGCTCCTCCCCTCAACCTAGGAGGTTTAGAAACCCATACAGATAGAAAATACAATGATAAAAATGTGTAAAGTCTCAAAAGTTGGCCGAAGATCATGTAAAATATCCCTTAAATACTAAACTAATGACTAAGGATTACATAAGAAGGGTAAAACAGTCTTTTAGTACTAAAATCCACTTCCGGGGCCCACTTGGTGAGTATTTAGGCTGAGATTTGATGAGATCCACGTGCTAAGAGGCCTCTAGGGTGTTGAATGCTAGCTAGCGGGTCCTCTATGGGTGTTTAGACGCTGGTCTCCTCCTTTGGGTGCTGGATTCCTGGAATGGGGAAGGAGGCTGGCGTTGGACGCCAGTTTTGGGCCTTCTATTCTTAAGCAAAGTATGGCTATTATACATTTTTGGAAAGCTCTTGAAGTCAGTGGTATGCGAAATTGTTACTCTGAGGTTGCAAAATTTGTTGTTCGTTCTCTCCCTGGCATGGCGCCAATAACTGGTACACAATACCATGGTCCAAACATAACTTCACAACTTCGCACAACTAACCAGCAAGTGCACTGGGTCGTCCAAGTAATAAAACCTTACGTGAGTAAGGGTCGATCCCACGGAGATTGTCGGTATGAAGCAAGCTATGGTCACCTTGTAAATCTCAGTCAGGCGGATATCAAATGGTTATGGAGTTTTCGAAAATAAATAAGAGAAATAAATAAAAAATAGGCCAAAGTATAGACTATTATATATTTCTGGAAAGTCCTAGATGTCTACTTTCCAACGCAATTGAAAGTGTGCCATTTTGAGTTTTGTAGCTCCAGAAAATCCAGTTTGAGTGCAGGGAGGTCAGAATTCAACAGCATCAGCAGTCCTTCTTCTACCTCTGAATCTGATTTTTGCTCAAGTCCCTCAATTTCAGCCAGAAAATACCTGAAATCACAAAAAAACACACAAACTCATAGTAAAGTCCAGAAATGTGAATTTAACATAAAAACTAATAAAAACATCCCTAAAAGTAACTAGATCCCACTAAAAATATACTAAAAACAATGCCAAAAAGCGTATAAATTATTCGCTCATCACAACACCAAACTTAAATTGTTGCTTGTCCCCAAGCAACTGAAAATCAAATAGGATAAAAAGAAGAGAATATACTATAAATTCCAAACTATCAATGAAACATAGCTCCAATCAGATGAGCGAAACTTGTAGCTTTTTGCCTCTTGAATAGTTTTGGCATCTCACTTTATCCATTGAGGTTCAGAATGATTGGCATCTATAGGAACTCAGAGTTCAGATAGTGTTATTGATTCTCCTAGTTCAGTATGTTGATTCTTGAACACAACTACTTTATGAGTCTTGGCCGTGGCCCTAAGCACTTTGTTTTCCAGTATTACCACCGGATACATAAATGCCACAGACACATAACTGGGTGAACCTTTTCATATTGTGACTCAGCTTTGCTAAAGTCCCCAATTAGAGGTGTCCAGGGTTCTTAAGCACACTCTGTTTTTGCTTTGGACCTTGACTTTAACCGCCCAGTCTCAAGTTTCCACTTGACACCTTCACGCCACAAGCACATGGTTAGGGACAGCTTGGTTTAGCCGCTTAGGCCAGGATTTTATTCCTTTAGGCCCTCCTATCCACTGATGCTCAAAGCCTTGTGATCCTTTTTATTTACCATTGCCTTTTGGTTTTAAGGGTTATTGGCTTTTTGCTCTTGCCTTTTGGTTTTAAGAGCTTTTGGCTTTTTCTGCTTGCTTTTTCTATTTCTATTTATTTTTTTTATTTTTATTTATTTATTTATTTTTCGCCATTTTTTTTTCTGCAAGCTTTGTATTCACTGCTTTTTCTTGCTTCAAGAATCACTTTTATGATTTTTCAGATTATCAAATAACATGTCTCCTTGTCATCATTCTTTCAAAAGCCAACATATTTAACATTCTTAAACAACAACTTCAAATGACATATGCACTGTTCAAGCATTCATTCAGAAAACAAAAAGTATTGTCACCACATCAATATAATTAAAATAAGTTCAAGGATAAATTCGAAACTCATGTACTTCTTGTTCTTTTGAATTAAAAATATTTTTCATTTAAGAGAGGTGATGGATTCATAGGACATTCATAACCCTTGTTTGCTCCATCCTTTTCTTAGTGATGGGCTTCTCTTCCTCGATGGGAATGTCTCCTTCTATGAAAGCTCCAGCTGAGTAACATAGATGGCAAATAAGATGAGGGAAAGCTAGCCTTGCCAAGGGGGAGGACTTTTCGGCTATTTTGTAGAGTTCAAGGGAGATGACTTCATGAACTTCTACTTCCTCACCAATCATGATGCTATGAATCATGATGGCCCGATCCATAGTAACTTCAGATCGGTTGCTAGTGGGGATGATGGAGCGTTGGATGAACTCCAACCATCCTCTAGCTACAGGCTTAAGGTCCAGTCTTCTCAGTTGAACCGGTTTGCCTTTTGAGTCAATCTTCCATTGAGCTCCTTCCACACATATGTCCATGAGGACTTGGTCCAACCTTTGATCAAAGTTGACCCTTCTAGTGTAGGGGCGTGCATCTCCTTGCATTATAGGCAAGTCAAACGCCAACCTCACATTTTCCGAACTAAAATCTAAGTATTTCCCCTGAACCATGGTGAGATAATTCCTTGGGTTTGGGTTCTTACTTTGATCATGGTTCTTAGTGATCCATGCATTGGCATAGAACTCTTGAACCATTAGGATGCCGACTTGTTGGATGGGGTTTGTTAGAACTTCCCAACCTCTTCTTTGGATTTCATGTCGGATCTCTAGATACTCATTTCTCTTGAGCTTGAAAGGGACCTTGGGGATCACCTTCTTCTTGGCCACAACATCATAGAAGTGGTCTTGATGAGCTTTGGAGATGAATCTTTCCATCTCCCATGACTCGGAGGTGGAAGCTTTTGTCTTCCCTTTCCCTTTTCTAGAGGATTCTCCGGTCTTGGGTGCCATCAATGGTAATGGAAAAACAAAAAACTTATGCTTTTACCACACTAAACTTAGAATATTTCTCGCCCTCCAGCAAGACAAGAAAGAATAGATGAAGAAGAAGAAGAAAATATGGAGGAGAGGAGGGAGAGGAGAGTTCGGCCAAGAAGGGGAAAAGAGGGTTGTGTTGTGTGAAAATAAGGAAGAATGGATGGCTTTATATAGGGAGGGGAGGGGGTTTAGTTTCAGCCATATAGGGTGGGTTTGGGTGGGAAATTGATTTTGAATTTTGAAGGTAGGTAGAGTTTATGAGGTAGGTTTATGGGGAAGAGTGGATGGATGTGAGTGGTGAAGTGGTGATAGGGAAGAGAGATTGAGGTGATTGGTGAAGAGTTTTGGGAAAGAATGTTTATTGGGAAGAGAGGATGAACATTGAGAAGAGGGAAGAGAGTGAGTGGTGGTAGGTGGGGATCCTGTGGGGTCCACAGATGCTGAGATGATCCTGTGGGGTCCACAGATCCTGAGGTGTCAAGGAATTGCATCCCTGAACCAATTAGGCATGTAAAATGCCTTTGCATGCAATTCTAGCATTTAAACGCCGAATTGATGCTTGTTCTGGGCGTTCAGCACCCAGATGCAGCATGTTTCTGGCGTTGAACGCCAGTTCTATGCTTGTTTCTAGCATTCAGCGCCAGCTTTCCTCAGTGTGCATTCCTGGCGTATGAACGCCAGGATGCTGCTTGTTTCTGGCGTTCAACGCCAGATCCATGCTCTGTTCTGGCGTTGAATGCCAGCCAGATGCTTCTTACTGGCGTTTAAATGCTGTTTTTTATGCTGTTTTTGATTTTTCTTCAATTTTTTCAGTTCTTTTTGTGACTACACATGATCATGAACCTATGAAGACATATAACTAATAAAAAATATAATTAAATAAAAATTGGGTTGCCTCCCAACAAGCGCTTCTTTAATGTCAATAGCTTGACAGTGGGCTCTCATGGAGCCTCACAGATGTTTAGAGCATTGTTGAGATTTCCCAACACCAAACTTAGAGTTTGGATATGAGAGTTCAACACCAAACTTAGAGTTTGGTTGTGGCCTCCCAACACCAAACTTAGAGTTTGACTGTGGGGGCTCTGGTTGACTCTGTTTTGAGAGAAGCTTACTGTGCCTCTTTTCCATGTTTACAGAAGGATGTCCTTGAGTTTTAAACTCAAGGGAGTCCTCATTCAATTGAAGGACTAGTTCACCTCTGTTAACATCAATCACAGCTCTTGCTGTGGCTAGGAAGGGTCTTCCAAGGATGATGGATTCATCCTCATCCTTTCCAGTATCTAGGATTATGAAATCAGTAGGGATGTAAAGGCCTTCAACCTTTAGTAATATGTCCTCTACTTGTCCATAAGCCTATTTTCTGGAATTGTCTGCCATCTCTAATGAGATTTTAGTAGCTTGTACCTTAAAGATGCCTAATTTCTCCATTATAGAGAGTGGCATGAGGTTTATTCCTGACCCTAGGTCACATAGAGCCTTCTCAAAAGTTATGGTGCCTATGGTACAAGGTATTAGGAACTTTCCAGGATCCTGTTTCTTCTGAGGCAATCTCAGTTGATCCAATGCATTTAGTTCATTGGTGAACAGGGGAGGTTCATCTCCCCAAGTCTCATTACCAAATAGATTGGCATTCAGCTTCATGATTGCACCAAGGAACTTGGCGACTTGTTCTTCAGTGACATCCTCATTCTCTTCTGAAGAGGAATACTCATCAGAGCTCATGAAGGGCGTAAGGAGGTTTAATGGAATCTCTATAGTCTCTAGATGAGCCTCAGAGTCCTTTGGTTCCTCAAAGGGAAACTCCTTATTGATCACTGGACGTCCCAGGAGGTCTTCCTCCTTGGGATTCATGTCCTCCCCTTCCTTCTTGGATTCGGCCATGATGGTTATATCAATGGCCTTGCACTCCCCTTTTGGATTCTCTTCTGTATTGCTTGGGAGAGTACTAGGAGGGGTTTTAGTGATTCTTTTACTCAGCTGGCCCACTTGTTGCTCATATGAAAAAGAAGGAACAGAAAAAAAATAATAATAGGAATCCTTTTCACCCAGGTATAGAGGTTCCCCTGTGTGAGTAGAAGAAGAAAAGAATGTAATGTAAAGAAGGGAAGAAGAGAAAATTTGAACACAGATGGAAGAGGGGGTTCGAATTTGGGTGAGATGAAGTGTTAGTAGGTGAATAAATAAATAGAAAGAGATGAGAGAGAAGGAGGATTTTCGAAAATAAAATTTTGAAAAGGGGTTAGTGATTTTCGAAAATTAGGAATGAAATCAAATTAAAATTAAAAATTGAAACAATTAGTTAATTAAAAAGAATTTTTGAAAAAGAGGGAAGAGATTTTCGAAAATTAGAGGGAGAGAGTTAGTTAGGTAGTTTTGAAAAATATAAGAAACAAACAAAAAGTTAATTAGTTAGTTGAAACAAATTTGAAAATCAATTTTGAAAAGATAAGAAGATAAGAAGTTAGAACAGATATTTTAAAATCAAATTTTTGAAAAAAAGATATGTTTTAAAAAGATATGATTAAAAGGATATGATTTTGAAAAAGATAAGATAAAAAGATCTTTTTGAAAAGATATGATTGAAATTAGTTTTGAAAAAGATTTGATTTTTGAAAAAGATTTTGAAAAAGATAAGATTTTTAAATTGAAAATTTGATTTGACTCATAAGAAACAACTAAATTTTAAAAAGTTTTGAAAAAGTCAATCCAAATTTTCGAAATTTATAAGTGAAAAAGGGAAAGATATTTTTTTATTTTTGAATTTTTAATGATGAGAGAGAAAAACATAAAAAAATGACTCACAACATGAAAATTATGAATCAAAACACATGATGCATGCAAGAACACTATGAATGTCAAGATGAACACCAAGAACACTTTGAAGATCATGATGAACATCAAGAACATATTTTTGAAAAATTTTTTATGCAAAGAAAACATGCAAGACACCAAACTTAGAAATTTTTCATGTATAGACACTATGAATGCAAGAATGCATATGAAATTTTTATGTAAGGGCATCACCGTTGTGAATGACTACATCCCATCCTCTTGTGAAAAAGGTCCAAATGCTCTGTCACAGCACGGCTAATTATCTGAGGTTCTCGATCATACTGGAATAGGATTCACCCTCCTTTTGCGTCTGTCACTACGCCCAGCACTCGCGAGTTTGAAGTTCGTCACAGTCATTCAATCCCTGAATCCTACTCGGAATACCACAGACAAGGTTTAGACTTTCCAGACTCTCATGAATGCCGCCATCAATCTAGCTTATACCACGAAGATTCTGATTAAGAGATCCAAGAGATATTCATTCAATCTAAGGTGGAACAGAAGTGGTTGTCAGGCACGCGTTTGTAAGGGAATGATGATGATTGTCACGTTCATCACATTCATATTGAAGTGCAAATGAATATCTTAGAAGCGGAATAGGTTGAATTGAATAAAGAAACAGTAGTACTTTGCATTAATTCATAAGGAACAGCAGAGCTCCACACCTTAATCTTTGGAGTGTAGAAACTCTACCGTTGAAAAATACATAAGTGAAAGGTTCAGGCATGGCCGAATGGCCAGCCCCCAAATGTGATCAATATGATCCAAAGACGAACTAAAATCATAAGATGTCTAATACAATAGTAAAAAGTCCTATTTATACTAAACTAGTTACTAGGGTTTACAGAAGTAAGTAATTGATGCATAAATCCACTTCCAGGGCCCACTTGGTGTGTGCTTGGGCTGAGCTTGAAGTTTACACATGTAGAGGCTTCTTCTGGAGTTGAACGCCAAGTTGTAACGTGTTTTTGGCGTTCAACTCTGGTTCGTGACGTGTTTCTGGCGTTTAACTCCAGACTGCAGCGTATAACTGGCGTTCAATGACCTTTTGCATCATCTATACTCGGCCAAAGTATGGACTATTATATATTGCTGGAAAGCCCTGGATGTCTACTTTCCAACGCAATTAGAAGCGCACCATTTTGAGTTTTGTAGCTCCAGAAAATCTACTTTGAGTGAAGGGAGGTCAGAATTCAACAGCATCAGCAGTCCTTCTTCTACCTCTGAATCTGATTTTTGCTCAAGTCCCTCAATTTCAGCCAGAAAATACCTGAAATCACAGAAAAACATACAAACTCATAGTAAAGTCCAAAAATGTGAATTTAACATAAAAACTAATAAAAACATCCCTAAAAGTAACTAGATCCTACTAAAAACATACTAAAAACAATGCCAAAAAGCGTATAAATTATCCGCTCATCAGTCAGCTTTCCATAGCCCCAGAAATGTTCTTTCGAGTGCAAGGAGGTCAGATCCGGACAGCATCTGCAGTGCTTTCTCTGTCTTTGAATCAGACTTTTGCTCTAGCTCCTCAATTTCAGCCAGAAAATACCTGGAATTGCATAAAAACACAAAAACTCAAAGTAGAATCCAAAAATGTGAATTTAACAATAAACCCTATGAAAACTTAATAAGACTTAAACAAAACATACTAAAAAAACTATATGAAAACAATGCCAAAAAGCGTATAAAATATCTGCTCATCAGCTAACTTGGGAGGGTGTGGCGCCTAACTTGAAGGAGGCAGCAAGAAATGAGTGTGATGGGTATGCCTGGTGCCTAACTTAAGAAATTCCAAGTTATGCGCCACCTTGGCAGTGAGGTTGGACGCGTTTTGCTTTGTCTTGGCGCCTAACTTGGTGAATCCCAAGTTACGCGTCACCCTTGCCGAATTTTCGGAGAAGAAGCATAGAATATTATATATCGTTGGAAAGCTCCGGAAGTTAAATTTCCAATGCCACTGAAATCATGTCAATTAAATCTCTGTAGCTCGAGTTATTTATGTGAGAGTGCAGGGAGGTCAGGGTTGACAGCATCATCCGCTTTCTTCTCTTTTTCTACAGAACCTCTATCAAATCCATCCGAATGCTAAATGAAATAAATAGAATTGCGCACGACTTAAAGTAGCATCCATAGTGGCTAAATAATATTTAAATCTTGATTAAACTCAACAATTTGAATGCAAATTCACTACGAAAAGATGGGAAAGATGCTCACGCATCACAATACCAAACTTGAATTGTTGCTTGTCCTCAAGCAACCAAAACTAATATAGGCTTAGGATGTGAATTTGCATGAAAAGCGAGTGTTCAATTAAGCTCATCTCTCTTTTGAAAGTGGGGTTTATACCTGCAATCTTGAATAGTTTAGGCATCTCACTCTTCCTTGAATCAGAGGAATGTCACTGTCTATCGAAATTAGAATCCAGATAATATTATGAATTCTCTTGCCTTTATACTTTGGTTTAATCCTTGAACACAGCAAAATTTCTTTCATTCTCTTTTCTTTGGTGCTTTGCACCTTGAGCCTAGCCGTTACTTTAAATGCTTTGTCTCAAGTTGCACTTGACACTAAAACACCACAAGCACTTAACTGGGGAACTCTCTTTAAGCTCTGATTTTTTTTCTTTCAGTTACTCCCACACAGTGGTGCTCAAAGCCTTTGGCATACTCTGTTAAATGCACTTGATCTCGACAACTTTTTAGTACTAAAAACAAATAACAGAATTAAAATCAGCAAAATTAAACTTGAACCTAGGAATTGAAATAACAAAAGATCATGCAAAAACTAAGATAAAATAGCAGAAAATTGGAATATAACATAATAAGAACGGAAGGAGATATAGAATAAAAGAAACTTAACCACCTCAGTTATCCTAGTGGCCGTCTCATTCTTCAGGCTGTGCTCCTCCATGAAGATAGTTCGCCTCCCTTTGGTGCCATTAAAATAAACAGAAAAGCTACAAGCGAAGCGACAATACCAAACTTAAAATTTTTCTTGTCCTGAAGCAAAGAAAAATTGAAAATAGGGAGGGACATAAAAAATGCACGGAGGAGTAAAAACAAAAATTATTACAAAAGAAGAAGAAAATAATAAAAGGATAAGAGATGTTAAAAGTAATTAAATGGTTTTTTATTTTATTTTATTTTTTGAATATATATATATATATATAAGGATCAGGGGATATAAGGAACGAGGGTAAGGGTTTGGAGGGGGTTAATATGGTACGAGAATGGGGTGCATGTGATTTGATATGGTATGAGAATGGGGTTAATATGGTAATTGTATCAAAATGATTTGGTTTAGGAAAGCATGTGATTTGATATGTAAATAGGACAAAGAGCTGAGGTTGGCGCCTAACGATGGGGACAAGGGATATCTGGGCATGAGGGGTATCTTGGAATTGATTGGAAGGGGCTGGGGACCGAATCAAAAGGGATTTGCTTTAGGAGTAGTGTGATTGGGTCTTGGAATAAGTCAAGGTGAGGGAGTCTGGCACCTAACTCCAAGTACATGGCGCCTAACTTCATATCCATGGCGCCTAACTTGGGCTGGTGCTCCTGACTTGGCGCCTAACTTGATAAGGATGGCACCCAACTCCATGCGTTACTCATACCTGGTGCCTAACTTGAGTAATTCCAAGTTAGACGCAGACCTAGTAGACCCAAACCATTCTTAGCACGCTTCATGTGGCGCCTAACTTGATGTGGCCAAGTTAGGCGCCACTCCTCCAAGGAGTAATGCCCAATTGTACGCATCATTGGCGCCTAACTTCAAGGGGTGAAGTTAGGCGCCACCCCTCCAGTAAGCATTTTCAAAACTGGCTTGAATGTGGCGCCTAACTTGAGGTTTTGAAGTTAGGCGCCACCCAATTCGAGCTTAGCTTCTCCAGGGTGTCTGAAACTCTGTTTTCATGCACCTATTTCTGTTCTAATTACTCTGCATGATCCAAATACACGTAAAACAAAGGAAAAATAGTAGAAACTCAAACGAAACTAAATAAATAAAAAAATCAAAGTAAAAATCAAACTTAAGGATACAAAAATATTAGGTTGACTCCCGACAAGCGCTTCTTTTCCATCACTAGCTTGACCGTCAGCTCCTCTAAGGAGGAGGATCATAGGGGCTCAACTCTTCACCCCTCACTGTTAACTAATTTCCTGTGCTCTCATGGATCAACTCTATATGGTCAAGAGATAGGATAATGTTCACTGTATGAGGCAGGATTGAGCATGCAGTGAATACCACCTTCATTCTTGGGGAGAAGTCTTCAGCGGGAATCTTTTTATCTCTCCATTCCTTGGGTACTTTCTTCTTTTTAAGAACCTCCTCCTTGGTGGATGATGCATTCTCGACACCAAACTGAGGTTTGATGTCAGGGAGAATTTTGTTGATTGTTACCAAAGGAGGTTTGAGCTGCAGATTCTTTGTGCATCATCAGGGGTTCTTGAAGGATTGGATCAATAAGCTCAGTCTGCATGCACCTCTCTTCTTCACCTGCTGAATGTATATCCTTGAAAACATGAAAGACTAGTTGCTCATTATGCACTCTAAGCACTAATTCACCTTCTTCCACATCAATTAGAGCTCTCCCAGTGGCTAGGAATGGTCTTCCTAGGATTATAGAGGCATTCTAATCCTCTCCCGTGTCAAGAATCACAAAATCTGCTGGGAGGAAGAACTTACCCACTTTGACCTAGACATTCTCCACTAATCCATATGCAGGCTTTAGAGATTTGTCTGCCATCTGTAATGCTATCCTTGTGGGTTGTGCCTCTTGTATTTTCAATTTCTTCATTAAAGACAAGGGCATTAGATTTGTGCTTGCACCCAGATCACATGGGGTTTTCTCAAAGGCGGTGCTCCCAATGGTATATAGAATTTGAAAGCTCCCTGGATCTGGCATCTTCTTTGGCAAGTTATTCTAATTTATGGCACTACATTCCTTAGTTAGGACCATGATGAGGGAAAATCAATTTCACAAAAACTAACCGGCAAGTGTACCAGGTCGCATCAAGTAGTAAAACTCACAAAAGTGAGGTCGATCCCATAGGGATTGATGGATCAAGCAACTTTAGTTGGGTGATAAATTTAGTTAAGCTGACAGTTGGAAATTTGAGTGGAAATTGATTAACAGAATATAAATTGCAAAAAAAAAAAAAGCAAGAGTGCAGAATGTAAATTGAAAGAAAAGTAAATGGCAGGATGCTTAAATGACTAAAACTTAAAGTGCAAGAAATTAAAAGAGCTAAAACTTAAATTGCAAGAAAGGTAAATAACTGAATCTTAAATTACAGGAAGGTAGAAGTGCAGAAACTTAAATGACAAGGAAACTTAAATTGCATGAATTATAAAGGGAATTGGGTTCAAGGAATCAAAACAACAATGAACAATTCAAATTGAAGTGAAATCAGAGAGATCTAAACTGTAGAAAATTAAAGAAAATGATTCATCAGGGATTGGAGATGTCATAATCCATCATGAACCAATTGAGTCTCAACTCCTTTCTCAATCATATGTGTAGATCTATGGCGGATTAAAATTGATTGGATCCCAATTTCTTGGCAATCCAATCTTTATAATCACAATCAATCTTCCCAATTCCTTGATCTAATTGTCATGAGAAGAGTTAGAGCACATTCTCTTATCCATAAGCCACACAAACTCTCAAAACCTCAATTCCTCGCGAATGGTGTTGGTTAGGAGAATTGTGAAGGATAGAGCTCCAATTCTAATGTTGATGATTCCCCTTCCGAGGCTCACACCCACATTCAATTGAATTAAACCCCCTTCCAGAGTGAATAATTCACAATCAAAACAGAAGATATCCTATAGCTACCCAAGCGGATTGAGAAGAAGAAGAATTTCATTGATTCATAATGATTACAATAGAGCTCCTTCCCCTAATGAATTTGGGGTTTAGTTCATCATTGCTCAATAAAACAGAAAACAAAGAAAGTGCAGAGAACTGTAGAAAAGAAAATACAAGGAAAAGGTCTGCAGAATTCCCCAATTGGGGTCTCTTCCTCACTGGCCTTCCAGATCTGGCAGCCTGCCTCCTCTAAATCAAATTCCCTTCTATTTATACACCTTCCAATTCAGTCTTCAAGTACTTGGATTGGAATTTTTGGCATCTGTTGAAGCAGGTCAGGATGGGTCCATGTTGGTACTTTAATTCTGCTTCAGGAGAACGTAGCGCTTTCAGGAAAATGGAGCACTCAAGCATCAATGCGTACACGTCTCCCACGCGTACGCGTCGTTCTTCATTTTTGCACCATCGACGCGTACGCGTCCTCTACGCCGTCCTTACTCGCTGAGTACTCATCACGCGTACGCGTGCTGGACGCCCACGCGTCCCTTGCAGCGCTCTCTAAATGAGCGTAACATTCGCGCAAAGAGTGCTACCCACGCGTACACGTCATACACACGTACGCGTGGATTGAACTATGTTACTTTCTACGCTGCAGCTTCATCTACGCGTTTGCACTATTCATCACCATTGTCGCACCCACGTGCACCCGTCACTGACGTGTACGCATCGATGGCCAAACTTTGAATCTCAATTTTGAACGCTATCGAAGGCGCTCGTTGTTAAAGAGTGTAGCGCTCTTGGCTTGAGAGCGTAAATCACACCACGCGTATGCGTCATGCATGCATACGCATGGATCTTCCGAAAAGCTTGTTCTACGCGTGCGCGTCCTATACACGTACGCGTCACAGAAGAGCGTAGCGTTCTCCAAACGAACGTAGCGTTCCTCTACCTTGCTTCTTTTTCTTGCATCTTTTCATCTGTCATCAATCAAACACATGCAATCAAAGCCTTTCCAAAATCATAAGATTTGCATCATTTCATAATAATCACATAAATCTTGCATAAATCTCATGATAATGCACAAAATCAACAATGTTTGATTGAATCAAGACAAACATGAAATTCCAATCCAATTACTTACTTATTGCCTAAAAAAACGCATGAAACCTAATGAAAACAAGTAAAAATTGCTAGTAAAACATGCACAAAATGACTTGTCATCACAACACCAAACTTAAATCTTGCTTGTTCCCAAGCAAGAACTAAATCATAAGAAGAATGAATGATAACAACGAGAGGTAATAGCCCTTATTGGAAGACATTCAATTTTAGTTAGTGGCATTTTCATGCATGGTATCTTAGTGATTTTTATTCTGTGGTTGAAGTATCAACTCTCTTTTGGATCCTTACTTGAGTTATAAAAAAATGAAACTTTTTATTGCTTGGTCTTTAGTTTTTCTTGCTCTTTTTCTTTTGATTGAGATTTATTCCTTGCTGAGGTTAAATGCTATGTGTCAAAGGTAGCTCTTTAGAGTAAGCTTTCAGCCAGCATTTCCGCCCCAGTTGGTTCAAGATGCTGGGTGTTGAGACACCCCTAAGGGCTTACTTGCTCAAGCCTCTCCTTAGTACACACACATCACAAACATCTAGCTTGTTCTGTTCTGTGGAAATTGATGCCCAGCACCTCTTTGGGTCACTAAATGCTTTGTCTCAAAGTAGCTCTTGATGGTGGACTTTCGGTTAGCAATCCTGGGTTAGTTAACCCAAGTTGCCAGGTAATAAAGCACCCCTTAGAACCTAGTTATGCAAGCTTATCTTTGTACAAGAGCATCACAGGTATATATCCAAATCTCAAGCCATTGGTGCCCAGCCTTGTTTATTTCTTTTTGTTTCTTTTTCTTGCAAAATTTTTCTTTTATTATGGACCTCTTTTATTTGTCAAATCTCATGGAATGTAACTCAAGTTCATATCACAAAGTCATGCCAATCTCTAGCCTTATTCATAAATCAGCTAATGAACCAGCACATACCACCACATAACTTTATCCTGTCTCATATCAAACCAGACCTTTACTCTTTCTCTGTTTCATAATAATTTTTCTTTTATTCAAGCCAAAGGGACAAAGCATATATTCAAGCAGGCTAAAAATGAAGCAAGCACTTAGACTAGCACACTTATTTGACAATTAAAAAGACAGTAGACAAACAGAATGCATACAACTTAAACTAATCAGTAGGGGTACATTTAGACTTCCAACTAAAGCACTTCAAATCAGAGGGAATTAAGTAACAATACAACCTCTTGGTGATGTCTTCTAGTTTTTTACTTTGTCCTCATCATCCATAGCTTTTGTATCCTTCTTTGTGTCTTTAGATGATGGTGCATCTTACCCTCCAAGAGATTGATTGAATTTCTGCAAAGTTATTGGAAGTTGCTTGTCCGCCAAGCACATGAAAGATGGTTAGCATGCATAAATGGTTGTAGGCTTTTGAACTTATTTTGGTGTGTGAACACCAAACTTAGTTCCTTGCCAATATCTATTATGCATCAGATTAATCTCATACATGAAACCTTGTGCTTTTATTGAAGAAAACAAACTATAAACTAGAAAGTAAACAATGGTTAAGTAGTTTCCCTAATTGTTTGGAGTCAGTGACCATTTATGCAGAGGGTTGAAATGTGTTTTTTAATAAAATTTTTGGTGGAACACCAAACTTAGCATCCTGCATTCACCCTTGAATTATTTTGGTGTGTAACACCAAACTTAGCTCCTTACAATGCAGAAAAATCTACTTAGCTCTTTTATTGAATAGCTATGAAAAGAAAATTACCTTTGGTTGGGTTGCCTCCCAACAAGCGCTCTTTTAACGTCACTAGCTTGACTTTTTGTCCTTTGATCATGGAGGCTAAAAATCATAGTGCCTCAGCTTTTCTCCTCTTACTGTTAACTTCCTCCCGGTCTCCTCTTTGATGATCTCTAGGTGTTCAAGTGAAAAGATCCGATTCATAGTATAGTACTCAGACAATTATGGAGACAACTTCTTTGGTTGGTAGTTTAACATCACTTTATCCCCTAGTGAGAAGCCTTCAGTGGGGATCTTCTTGTTTTTTCACCCTCTTGGCCTCTTCTTCTTTTCTTTCTCAGAAGATAATTCATGCCTTGGTGGTTCTTTATCTGGGGGCTTCTTGTTGGGGATCTCATCTGGGGGTTTTGAATCTAGTTCCTCCTTGACTTTTTTGGTCTGTTGCACCATTTCTACTTCTTTCAAGCATTGGTTTAGAAGCCTTGGAGTTAACTCCTTGAATGCCTCCTTTAAGCCATGATCTCTGGCCTTATCCTTCATGCATTCTTCTTCTTGAGTGGGCTCGTTTCTCCTTTTTCAACATCTATCAATGCTCTGCCCGTAGCTAGGAAAGGCTTCCCCAGGATGATGGAAGTGTTAGGGTCCTCTTCCATATCTAGGATGACAAAGTCAGCTGGGAGAAAGAATTTTCCCACTTTTACCAGCACATTCTCCACAACTCCCAGTGCTTGCTTAATGGATTTGTCAGCCATTTGGAGAGCTATTCGAGTGGATTTTAGCTCAAGAATATGAAGTTTCCTCATGAGAAATAGAGGCATCAAGTTTATGCTTGCACCAAGGTCACAGAATGATTTCTCAATAGTTTTATTTCCTATGGTGCAAGGTATATAAAAACGTCCAAGATCATCCTTCTTCTCTGGTAAACTTCTTTGGAGAATAGCACTACACTCCATTGTCATCTCAACAATTTGTCCTTCTTTCAAGGATATTTTCTTTGTTAGCACTTCTTTCATAAATTTGGCATATAATGGCATCTGTTCAAGTGCTTCTAAGAAAGGGATATTGATGCTGAGTGTCTTGAATATGTCTAGAAATTTTGAGTATTGCTTATCCTCGTTTTCTTTCTTGAACCTTTGAGGGTATGGAAGTTTGGGGACATATGGCTTCACCCCTTCCTTCTTCTCTTGCAGCTGTGGTTCAAGGATGTTCTTGTCTTCCTTTGAGATTTGTGCATTCTTGGTTTTCTGATCCTTTTCACTTCTCTCCTCTGTCTATTCTTGTGGAACTTCTCTGTTGTGTTCCTCCTAAATGATGGCTTCTTTTTCCATTGTCTTCTCAGTTCCCACTATGAGTGCTTTGCACTCCTCCCATTTTGTAGCTTTTCCTTTGTCTCTTGGGTTGTCTTCAGTGACACTAGGAAATCCATTTGGTTTCTTCTCACCCATCTCTGTAATTTGTTTAGCCATTTATCCCATGTGTCTCTCAAGATTTCTAATTGAAGCTTCTTGATCTTGTCTGGCCATCTCTTAAGTTTTGATGAGTTTCTCCATCAATATTTCTAAGTTGGAGATCCTTTGAGTTTCTGGATGTGGCTGTGTGGGATGTGATGGTTGTTGGTGGAAGTTGTTTGAAAAATCATAGGGGTTGTTTTGTGGATTAAATGGTGGTGTGGAGAAGTTGTTTTGGGGAGTTTGTGAAGTGTGATGAGGTTGGATGTGTATGTATTTTGTGGTAGTGTGTAATGGTTGTTGTTAGTAGGGGGGTTGGTTATGCTTGTTGGTGTTGCAAAAGCTGTTAGAGTTGAAGTCCCTTTGTCCTTGTTTCTGGTGCTCATCCCACCTCAAGTTAGAATGAGTCCTCCAAGATGGATTGTATGCATCACCATGGAAGTCATGTTGGAATAAACTTGAAGTGTTGTTCATGTATTGCACCTGTTCAGGGCATTGTTGCTCATAGTTGAATACCCCAAAACCTTCTTCAGATTGATTCCCTCCATGTGAGATTTGAGATTGGCTTTGTGTATTCACTGCAGCAAGTTGCAGTCCATCAATTCTCTTGGCCATCATCTCCATTTGTTGCTGAATTTGTTGATGTATCTGCTTGTTTTGGGTCAGGATTGCATTTACTCCTTCAAGTTCCATCACTCCCCTCTTTGGACTTGTGTCATGGTGCCTCTAAGATAAGTAAAAATATTGATTGTTGGCCACCATATCAATGAGATCTTGTGCTTCTTAGGCAGTTTTCATCATCTGGAGTCAACCTCTCGAGGAGTAATCTAATGCTTTTCTTGATTTCATGGTCAATCCTTCGTAAAAGTTTTGAAGTTTCACCCACTCACTGAACATCTCTGGTGGGTATTTTCTTATCAGGGCCTGGTAAACCTCATATTTAGGGTTTATTTTGTATTGATTTTAGGGAGATTTTATCACCTTTTACCCATATTTATTCAATAAAATAGCATGGTTTCATGATTGTCTCCTAATTTATGCTTAAGTTTGAAAACATGCTTTCTAGGCTCTTAATTGGCTAATTGTAATTCACCTTGATTCCATTAGATGCCTTGATATATTTGTTAAGTGATTTCAGATTTAGGAGGCAAAGATTGGATCAAGGGGATGAAGAAAAAGCATGTAGAAATGGAGAACTCATGAAGAAATGAAAGGATCGCAAAAGCTGTCAAGCCGACCTCTTCGCACTCAATCGACCATAACTTGAGCTACGGAGGTCTAAATGATGCGGTTCTAGTTGCGTTGGAAAGCTAACATATGGGGCTTCGAAATGATATAAGATTTGCCATAGTTGCATCGCAGATAGAGGCACGCACGCGCACGGTACATGTATGCGCCGATGGGTGCACATGATTCACTTAATGCAACTCGTGGCCAGTGATTTTAGAAGTCTTGTGGGCCCAATCTAACTCATTTCTGATGCTATTTAAGCCAAGAATTGAAGGAGAATTAACATACTTGGATTATTATTCATAGTTTAAGTTTTAGAAGTAGTTAGAATTAGTTTCTAGAGAGAGAAGCTCTCACTTCTCTCTAGAATTAGGATTAGGTTTTAGATCTAGATCTAGTTCTTCTCTTCTCTTCTAATTTTTCCTTTTTCTTTCCTTAATTGTTCTCTTGTAGTTGTAGAATTCTTCTCCTCTTGTAATTCCTTTATATTGTTAGTTGTAGTTTATGAACTTTCTTTTGTAGATCTACATTTCTTCTTCAATACAATTGGTAAGTTCTTTGTTGTTTCATAATTGTTTTCCTTTACTATTGTTGATCTCTTTCTATTCTAGTTAGATATCTCTTTAATTCTTGCAATTCATGTTGTTTACTTTTATTGCCTTTTATGTGTTTGATGAAATGCCTCTTCTAGTTATTAGTATAGATTTTGCTCCTCTTGGCCTAGGTAGAGTAATTAGTGATGCTTGAGTTATCTAATTCCTTTGTTGATTGATAATTAGAAGTTGCTAATTGATTTGGATACCACTAAAGCTGGTCTTTCCCTTGGGAGTTGGCTAGGACTTGTGGAATCAAGTTAATTCATTCACTTGACTTTCCTCCATTGTAGATGTTAACTAAGTGATAGCAATGAACAATTTGTGGTCACAATTGAGGAGGATAACTAGGATAGGACTTCTAGTTCTCATATCTTGCCAAGAGTTTTGTTAGTTGTTAGTTTATTTTCTTTGCCAATTATATTTCTTGTCTAAAATCTCAAAAACCCCAAACATACTTCATAGACAATAACAAGAACACTTTATTGCAATTCCTAGGGAGAACGACCCGAGGTTTCAATACTTCGGTTTGTAAATTTAGGGGTTTGTACTAGTGACAACCAAATTTTTGTATGAAAGGACTATTGTTGGTTTAGAAACTATATTGCAACGAGCTTTCATTTGTGAATTCTAAACCGTCAAAAGTCCTCTCATCAAAATGGCGCCGTTGCCGGGGACTTGCAATGGTGTTGTATTATTGGTTATTATATATATGTGAATATTGTGAATATGTTTTCCTTTTGCTTTTTTGTTAGTTCTTGCTTGTTTTAGGATTCAATTTTCTTGCTTCTTATTTGATTTTGTTTTCATTTTCTCTTGCTATCATGAATTCTCACTTTGTCTATGAGTTTGGTTCTAATTGTGTTGTAGGAAATGTGAACTTCAATAATGACACTCATTATGGGTGGAATCAACAAAGATGGGAGGAGCCTCAAGGAATTGATCACTCATATTGGCAACAACCTCCGGATACGTATAGGTATAATTTCCACCCTAATGCATGTCAATTCAATGGCTATGGTGAATCTTTTTATGACAATCAATTACAACCATCATATGCCTATGACTCTTATCCTCAACATGAACCCCAACCATACTCACAAGCCTTTCCATACCAAGCACCTTTTTGTGATCCATATCCATCATATGACTAATCACCCATACCATACTCTTATGACCATTATGATCAAGAACTTTTAGAACCACCATAACCCTATCAAGATTACTACCATGAACCACCTCAATATACACCATCTCCATACCCTTACCATGAAGAATCACCTTCCTACTATGAACCCTTTCTCCAAAATAATGAACCCTCTTGCCCACCCCAAGCCCTAATAGATGAGTCTCTTACCTTGCTACTTCAAGGACAAGCGGATATGTAAAGGAACACCCTAGAGTTTGTGACTAACTTGACCAAGGTAGTGCATACTTTAGCCTACCAATGCTTGAATACTCAAGGTTCTTCCGTAGCCACATGTGAAGAATCAATTGAAGAGCATAGCATGAAGGAGAGATTGGAAACTCCAGTGGGAAATGAGGGATGCTATTTTGTATTAGAACAATTGGAGGAGCATATGATCATTGAAGAAAAGGAAGAAGTGGTTGAAGATTTAGGAGATGTTGAAAGTCCATGGGAATGTAGCATCATGGAGCACTCTTCCAAGAAGCTTGATATTGATGTTGAGGAGGGTGCGCAACCTCCAAGGCATATCATAGTTGGAGACTTGAAAGAGGTTTATCAAGAGATGGATTCAATCATGGAGGAATTTTTATCTATAATTACATCCTCTCTCATTGGACATGAAGTTGAAATTATAGAAGAATGTGCACAACCCCCCATACCCTTGGTGAGCAATGAGAAAGAGAGTGAATCAGAAGAGAGCTACCAAGGGGAAAAAGTTGAATTGGTGTATATCAAGATTGAAGAATATGAAAAGGTTGATCAAAAAATGGATTCATTCATCAATGAATTCCTATCTAAAATTAAATCACCTCCCATTGAGCAAGAAAGCGAAGTTCTTGAAGATGACACCAAGCCAAGTGATAAAAGGGAAAAGGTTGAAATTAAAGAAGCTTGCGAAGAGGTAGAGATAGTCAAGGAAGAGCATAAGGGAGTGGAGCTTGCAAGATCATTGGGACCACCCCTTCCTAAGTCATCATCCTACACAACATTCAAGTGGGTAAAATTCTTATCCCTAAGCTTTACTTTCTCACTTGAATATGGTTTGATTGAAAATGATGGTCAACTTAGAGCTCTTTGTGGAGTTAAGAGTAGGAAAGAGTTGTGTAGTGGTTGAAAACGTCATTCTAAGCTCATGACGGTTGCAAGCTCAAAATTCAAGAGCAATGGTTGGTGTGGAACCAAATTGCATAGGTTTAGGAAGTTATTTGGAAGCTTCTTTGAGAATTCCAAGGCCATGCCACCCGGATGGAATAATGATGACCAATTCAAGGACGGGTGTCAAAACAAAGTGTGGGATCCCGGATCGCACAAGGAAAATCAAATTTCAGAGCTCATAGCTTGTGCAGAACTCCATCAAGGCTTGAAGATATTAACTTTGAAGAATGGAGCTTATTGGAGATTCAAGAATTGGTGGATGTTCAAAGATAGCTTCAAGCACAAGCCTCCTTGATAAGAAGCTCCCCATAAGTCCAACTTAAGGACAATAAATAAAAGTGCTAGGTGGGAGACACCCCACCATGGTAACTTCTTTTCATTTTCTCTTTTTGTACATATTGGTAATTAGTTTAAATTCATGTTTTTGGTTGATTTGTTGAGTATAATTGATAGTTTAGTACGTTAAATAAGGTTTTAAGGTGTTTTGGTAGCTGTTTGGAGGTTTGGAACGCTTGGATTGGTGCAGAAACATAGAAAAAAATTTTGAAAAACAGAGCACCATCCGCGCGTACGCGCACTGTGCGCGTACGCATGCATCAAGAATTTTCGCCTATCCGCGCAAACGTGCTATGTACGCGTACACGTGGATTGAGAAATTCCACCCCCAAGCCAAAAACCCGAGAGTTGTGCGAACGCTGCGATTGTGCCTTTCACACAAACCAACTCGCGCAGACGCGCACATGACGCGTACGCATCACTCTCGAAATAAGGCATCTGTGCGCACGCGCCATGTATGCATATGCGTCGTGTCCATTGCACCACCATCCGTGCACGCGCGCCATCCGCGCGCACGCGCGGATGTCCTTCCTTCAACTCATCTCTTTTCTTCTCCTCCTTCCATTTCTTTCCTTCTCCTTTCTTCTTCCCTTCTTCTACCCCTCATCCAACACTCCCAAAAACCATTGATAACCATTTATTTTAGTTAACTAATTAGTTAGTTAGTTAGTTGATTAGTTAGTTTTAGTTAGTTTTCATTTTATTTTATCTTTTTCATTGTAAGTGTTGGATTTTTATTCTTGTTTACCATTAATTGCTGCTGAGTATTAAAAAGGGATGTTATCTTAACATCATTATGTTTATAATCTTTGTTGGATTCTATTGTTGAGGTTATATTTTGCTACTTGATTTTGAGTTTTTCATGCCTACCTTTTAAGAATACCAAGTGATGAGAATTGCCTTCGAGCTTGTAACTCTTCTTGAATTGCATAATTTGGCCAACATGTAATTTCAATCCTTTTCCTCGAGTAGGCAATCTCTTGATGGATGTTGTGCATTTACTTCAATGCATTGTATTCCATGATCATATGCATCCATACGCTTTTAGCTTGAATGCTCTCATGCTTCCCTAATGCTTGTTTTACCTTACAAGCTTATGTAAAGCATCTCAAGCATACTAGAATGAGTAAAGTGCATGCTTCTTTAGTGACATAGCTTTTATGCTAATGTGTGTTCTAAACCGCACACAATTTAGAATTCACACACTTATTTGTCATTAATGTCACACTAATTCACTCACTCAATTCTAGTGATTAGTACCTCATTCCAACAATGTTTGCTTCCTTGCTTTTGTTTTCTCATCTTATGGTGTTATATTTTTGTTTTTCATGAATGATGCACATCAAGCAAAAATGGAAGCGGAAGAAAAAACGTGCAGCAAGCGGTTGATCTACCAGCTGAAGATAGCAATTCGGAGAGTCGCCGTACCCCCTTACTCATCTTTGAGTGCACTGAGGACGGTGCAAACTTTTAAGTGTGGGGGGGTCGTCCGACCAATCGGCGATTTTGGGTGACAAATTTCTAATTCCAACACTTTTGCATTTCATTTTAGGTTTTTAGGATTTTTTGTTGCATTTTCTTAATTTTGCATATATATATATACATAATAAGCTTAGTCAAAATAATGAGGTTCTTCAAGATTTCTATCTATAGGGCACCAATTGATTTGAGTGAAAATTATTCATAGAACTTGCTTGAAATATATATATTGTGGAACGTGTTTTGAGCTAAGAACACAAGCAAGTGAGATTTGAGCCTAATGGTGTGGTTACATCTTATAACCACTAATTTTTCCTTCTTGTGTGCATTATTCTCTTTCTATGATTGTAATCTTTGATTTGTTTGATTCTTTATGTCCATTATTTTGTGTATTCATGCATTTATATGATTGAGGCCATCATTTCATTTAGCCCACTTACCCAAATAGCCTCACCTCTTATCATCCATTGTTAGCCAATTTGAGCCTACGATTAACCCACTTGTTCTTAATTTAGCACATTACAAGCCTTAAAGCGAAAAACAATAAAAGTCCTTATTTGGATCTTTGATTGGCTTAGGCTAGTGAGTGTATATCATTCAAGTGTGGGAAAATTTGGGACATTGGGTGAATAAAAGGGGAGTTTTGTATTTTTATTGTAAATATTGGGAATTGGGTACATGCTCATGTGTAATGAATGTATAGACCGTATGCATTGATGTTCTTGTATATAGTTTGAAAGAAAAGAAAAAAAATGAGAAAAATAAAAAAAAAAGGAAAAGAAACAAAAAGAAAGAAAAGAAAAAGAAGAAAAAAATAGAAAAAGAAAGAAATAAAAAGGGGACAAAAATGCCCCAAAGTAAAGTCAATAAGAATCAATGCATATGTGTAGTGATCAAGAAAAGGAAATGCATGAGTATGTTGAAAAAAAAAGTGAGAAAAATGGGTAGTTAGGTTAGTTTTGAAGCTGTATAGGATGTCACAGGTTAGGTGGAAAGTCTAAGCTTTTCAAAGATTCAAATTTCAAGCTCACTTGACCATATATGCATCCTACCTTGACCCTAGCCCCATTACAACCAATGAAAAGACCTCATAATACTTGTATGCATGCATGAAATAAATGTCGATTGTTAGAAGAAAAATAAATCTTGGAAAGCATGATTAGGAGAGAATTGAGAGAATCAACCCTAAACACTTGAGCGAATAGAGTGCAAACACATCTGATGAGGGTTCGATTGCTCAATTACATGTTTTCCACCTATGATCATCACTCCTCATGCAAGTTTGTAAAAATATTTAATAGCTCAATTCAATTGTGGTTTGGCATGGTTGTTAATACCCTTAGCATTTGTGCATATATGCATTCTTGGGAATTGATTTATTTTGACCAAGCAACTGCATTCATGTAGATAGTTGCATATAGGTAGTTTGCATTTAGATTAGTTCACATTGAATAAATGTTAATACCCTTTGCTTTCTCTTGGTTTAAGCACGAGGACATGCTTGGTTTAAGTGTGGGGAGGTTGATAAACCCCATATTTAGGGTTTATCTTGTATTGATTTTAGGGGGATTTTATCACCATTTACCCACATTTATTCAATGAAATAGCATAGTTTCATGATTGTCTCCTAATTTGTGCTTAAGTTTGAAAACATGCTTTTTAGGCTCTTAATTGGATAATTGTAATTCACCTTGATTCTATTAGATGCCTTGATAAGTTTGTTAAGTGATTTCAGATTTAGGAGGCAAAGATTAGATCAAGGGAATGAAGAAAAAGCATGTAGAAATGGAGAACTCATGAAGAAATGAAAGGATCACAAAAGCTGTCAAGCCGACCTCTTCGCACTCACTCAACCATAACATGAGCTACAGATGTCCAAATGATGTGGTTCCAGTTGCGTTGGAAAGCTAACATCTGGGGCTTCAAAATGATATAAGATTTGCCATAGTTGCATCGCAGATAGGGGCGCGCACGCGCACGGTACACGTATGCACCGATGGGTGCACATGATTCACTTAATGCAACTCGTAGCCAGCAATTTTAGAAGCCTTGTGGGCCCGATCCAACTCATTTCTGATGCTATTTAAGCCAAGAATTAAAGGGAAATTAACATACTTGGATCATTAGTCATAGTTTAAGTTTTAGAAGTAGTTAGAGTTAGTTTCTAGAGAGAGAAGCTCTCACTTCACTCTAGAATTAGGATTAGGTTTTAGATCTAGATCTAGTTCTTCTCCTCTCTTCTAATTTTTCCTTTTTCTTTCGTTAATTGTTCTCTTGTAGTTGTAGAATTCTTCTCCTCTTGTAATTCCTTTGTATTGTTAGTTGTAGTTCATGAACTTTCTTTTGTAGATCTACATGTCTTCTACAATGCAATTGGTAAGTTCTTTGTTGTTTCATAATTGTTTTCCTTTTCTATTGTTGATCTCTTGCTATTCTAGTTAGATATCTCTTTAATTTTTGCAATTCATGTTGTTTACTTTTATTGCCTTCTATGTGTTTAATGAAATGCCTCTTCTAGTTATTAGTATAGATTTTGCTCATCTTGGCCTAGGTAGAGTAATTAGTGACACTTGAGTTATCTAATTCCTTTGTTGATTGATAATTAGAAGTTACTAATTGATGATACCACTAAAGCTGGTATTTCCCTTGGGAGTTGGCTAGGACTTGTGGAATCAAGTTAATTCATCCACTTGACTTTCCTCCATTGTAGATGTTAACTAAGTGGTAGCAATGAATAATTTGTGGTCACAATTGAGGAGGATAACTAGGATAGGACTTCTAGTTCTCATATCTTGCCAAGAGCTTTGTTAGTTGTTAGTTTATTTTCTTTGCCATTTATATTTCTTGTCTAAAATCTCAAAAACCCCAAACATACTTCATAGCCAATAACAAGAACACTTTATTTCAATTCCTAGGGAGAACGAACCGAGGTTTTAATACTTCAGTTTGTAAATTTAGGGGTTTGTACTAGTGACAACCAAATTTTTGTATGAAAGGACTATTGTAGGTTTAGAAACTATATTGCAACGAGCTTTCATTTGTGAATTCTAAACCATCAAAAGTCCTCTCATCAAAATAATCTAGGTTAATTTCATGCTTTGATTTACTTTTCCTTTGCAATTTCTTCTTCTTCTACCTTTCCTCTCTCTAGTTTAGCTTTTAATTCTTGTAATTCTTTACTTTTATGTTGATGCACTTTTGTTCTTTCCTTTTCCTTTTAATGCAATTTATGTTTTCATGTTCCTTTATTGTTCATTTGATTTGTTGCAATTTTACTATGTTTTCCTTTTATGCCTTCCAAGTGTTTGATAAAATGCTTGGTTGAATTTTAGAGTAGAATTTTATGCTCTTGGCTTGGGAAGGTAACTTAGGAACTCTTGAGTTGCTAATGTCCAAGTGATTGACGATTGGGAGCCATTAACGCTAGATCTCACTAATTGATTTGGTGTAGAACTAGGACTTATGGACTTGGATTGATATAGCTCACTTGACTTTCCTCTACTATTAGTTAGGGGTTAACTTAGTGGGATTGATCCTTGCCAATTCTCATGTTGTGGTTAGTGATAAGGACAGAGATCCTTGACCACCAACATTTGCTAAGACCTTTTTATTTGTTAGTTTATTTTCATTGCCATATACATTTCATGTTTCTCATTCAAATCCCCAAAAATACCTCATAACCAATAACAAGACACTTTGTTGCAATTCCTAGGGAGAACGACCCGAGGTTCTAATACTTCGGTTTATAAATTTAGGGGTTTGTTTCAGTGACAAACAAAATTTTTGTATGAAAGGATTAATGTTGGTTTAGGAACTATACTTGCAACGAGAAATTATTGTGAATTCTAAACCGTCAAGAAATCCAATCATCAGGCCTTGTATCTTTCCCATGTCTCATAGAGTGACTCTCCCTCCTTTTGTATGAAGGTTTGTACCTCTGTTTTCAGCTTGATGATTCTCTGAGGTGGGTAAAACTTTGCTAGAAATTTGCTCACCAAATCATCCCAATTGTTGATACTTTCCTTGGGAAAGGTTTCTAGAAATTGGGCAGCATTGTCCCTCAAAGAGAATGGGAATAAAAGTAATTTGTAGATGTCAGGATGTACCCCATTTGTCTTGACAGTTTCACAAATCTTCAAGAAAACAGACAACTGTTGGTTGGGGTCTTCAAGAGGGCCACCTCCATAAGCACAATTGTTCTGCACCAAAGTGATTAGTTGAGGCTTCAACTCAAAGTCATTTGCATGAACATTTGGGGTGAGGATGCTGCTCCCATAGTGTCTAGGGTTGGGGATAGTGTAAGAGGCCAACACCCTCCTTGCAGGTTGAGCATTGTTGGTCACTCCTTCCTCATGCACCTCATCCTCCATGACTTGCACAATCACAAACAAACCAAATGAAAACTGGACATTCTAATTCTAGAATGTGGTTAGAGGGTTAGGTGACACAATGTGTCAAACAGTTAATATGCTTAAAAGAAAAACAAAAGAAAATTGCTTAATCTAGATTATCACTATTTAATCATTGTTTATCTAAATCAATCCTTGGCAACGGCGCCAAAAACTTGATGAGAGAAAATCGATTTCACACAAACTAACCGGCAAGTGTACCGGGTCGCATCAAGTAGTAAAACTCACAAAAGTAAGGTCGATCCCACAGGGATTGATGGATCAAGCAACTTTAGTTGAGTGATAAACTTAGTTAAGCTAACAGTTGGAAATTTGAGTGGAAATTGATGAACAGAATATAAATTGCAAAAAAAAAAAGCTAGAGTACAGAATGTAAATTGACAGAAAAGTAAATGGTAGGAAGCATAAATGACTGAAACTTAAAGTGCAAGAAATTAGAAGAGCTAAAACTTAAATTGCAAGAAAGGTAAATAACTGAATCTTAAATTGCAGGAAGGTAGAAGTGCAGAAACTTAAATGACAAGGAAACTTAAATTTCTTGAATTATAAAGGGAATTGAGTGCAAGGAATCAAAACAACAATGAACAATTTAAATTGAAGTTAAATCAGAGAGATCTAAACTGTAGAAAATCAAAGAAAATGATTCATCAGGGATTGGAGATATCATAATCCATCGTGAACCAATTGAGTTTCAACTCCTTTCTCAATCATATGTGTAGATCTATGGCGGATTGAAATTGATTGGATCCCAATTCCTTGGCAATCCAATCTCTCTAATCACAATCAATCTTGTCAATTCCTTGATCTAATTGTCATGAGAAGAGTTAGAGCACATTCTCTTATCCATAAGCCACACAAACTCTCAAAACCTTAATTCCTCGCAAATGGTGTTGGTTAGGAGAATTGTGAAGGATAGAGCTCCAATTCTAATGTAGATGATTCCCCTTCCGAGGCTCACACCTACATTCAATTGAATTAAACCCCCTTTCGAAGTGAATAATTCACAATCAAAACAGAAGATATCCTATAGCTACCCAAGCGGATTGAGAAGAAGAAGAATTTCATTGATTCATAATGATTACAATAGAGCTCCTCCCCCTAATGAATTTGGGGTTTAGTTCATCATTGCTCAATAAAATAGAAAACAAAGAAAGTGCAGAAAACTGTAGAAAAGAAAATACAAAGAAAAGTTCTGCAGAATTTGCCAATTGGGGTCTCTGCCTCACTAGCCTTCCAAATCTGGCAGCCTGCCTCCTCTAAATCAAATTCCCTTCTATTTATATACTTTTCAATTCAGTCTTCAAGTACTTAGATTAGGCTTTTTGGCATCTGTTGAAGCAGGTCAGGATGGGTCCATGTTGGTACTTTAATTCTACTTCAGGAGAGCGTAGCACCTTCAGGAAAACGGAGCGCTCAGGCATCGACGCGTACGCATCTCCCACTCGTGCGTGTCATTCTTCATTTTTGCACCATCAACGCGTACACGTCCCCTACGCGTGCACGTCCTTGCTCGCTGAGTACTCATCATGTGTATGCGTGCTGCACGCCCACGCGTCCCTTACAACGCTCTCTAAATGAGCGTAACGTTCGCGCAAAGAGCGCTACCCACGCGTACGCATCATACACGCGTACGTATGGATTAAACTATGTTACTTTCCATGCTGCAGCTTTGTCTACGCATTTGCGCCATTCATCACCATTGTCGCACCCACGCGCACGAGTCACTGATGCGTACGCATCGATGGCCAAACTTGGATCTCAATTTTGAACGTTGTCGCAGGCGCTCGTTGTTAAAGAGCGTAGCGCTCTTGGCTTGAGAGCATAAATCACACCCACGCGTACGCGTCATGCCCACGTACGTGTGGATCTTCCAAAAAGCTTGTTCTACGCGTACGCGTCCTGTACGCGTACGCGTTGCTGAAGAGCATAGCATTCTCCAAACGAACGTAGCGTTCCTCTGCCCTGCTTCCTTTTCTTGCATCTTTTCATATGTCATCAATGAAACACATGCAATCAAATCCTTGCCAAAATCATAAGATTTGCATCATTTCATAATAATCACATAAATCTTGCATAAATCTCATGATAATGCACAAAATCAACAATGTTTGATTGAATCAAGACATACATGAAATTCCAATCCAATTACTTACTTATTGCCTAAAAAATGCTTGAAACCTAATGAAAACAAGTAAAAATTGCTAGTAAAACATGCACAAAATGACTTGTCATCAGACCACTGTCTCATCTCTCTTTAAAGGCTTCTTCTTTGACAACAACTCCTTCATGAATTTAACATAGAGAGGCATTTGCTCCAAAATCTCAGCAAAAAGAATATTGATTTGTAACTTTCTAAAAACTTCCAGGAACTTTGAAAATTGCTTGTCCTTGGTCTCCTTTTGAAGTCTCTGAGGGTATGGCATCTTAGGCTTGTACTCAGGAGCCTTAGGCAATGTCGGATGTGTGTCTAGAGTAACTGGAAAAGGGTTGTCTGCATGCCTGGGAGGGGGCGTGCACTACTGTGTCTTCAGCTTGCTCTGGAGCTTCTTTTTTCCTCAATAACTTATGCTTTCATACTTGCCACTTGTCCACTTATTAAGGTGATAGCCTTGCACTGGAGAGACTGGGTACTTTCTTCTTTTTGAGAACCTCCTCTTTGGTGGATGATGCATTCCCGACACCAAACTTAGGTTTGATGTCAGGGAGAATTTTTTTTATTGTCACCAAAAAAGTTTGAGCTACAAATTCTGTTGTGCATCATTAGGGGGTTCTTGAAGGTTTGGATCAATAAGCTCAGTCTGCATGTCTCTTTCTTCTTCACCTGCTAAATGTATATCCTTGAAAACATGACAGACCAGTTGCTCATTATGCACTCTAAGCACTAATTCACCTTCTTCCATATCAATTAGAGCTCTCACAGTGGCTAGGAATGGTCTTCCTAGGATTATAGAGGCATTCTCATCCTCCCCCATGTCAAGAATCACAAAATCTGCTGGGAGGAAGAACTTACCCACTTTGACCAAGACATTCTCCACTAATCCATATACATGCTTTAGGGATTTGTCTGCCATCTGTACTGCTATTCTTGTGGGTTGTGCCTCTTGAATTTTCAATTTTTTCATCATAGACAAGGGCGTTAGAATTATGCTTGCACCCAGATCACATAGGGCTTTCTCAAAGGTGGTGCTCCCAATGGTATATGGAATTTGAAAGCTCCCTGGATCTGGCATCTTCTTTGGCAAGTTATTCTGAATTATGGCACTACATTCCTTAGTCAGGACCACTGTCTCATCTCCCTTTAAGGGCTTCTTCTTTGACAATAACTCCTTCATGAATTTAACATAGAGAGGCATTTGCTCCAAAATCTCAGCAAAAGGAATATTGATTTGTAACTTTCTGAAAACTTCCAAGAACTTTGAAAACTGCTTGTCCTTGGTCTCCTTTTGAAGTCTATGAGGGTATGGCATCTTAGGCTTGTACTCAGGAGCCTTAGGCAATGTCGGATGTGTGTTAAGAGTAACTGGAAAAGGGTTGTCTGCACGCCTAGGAGGGGCGTGCACTACTGTGTCTTCAGTCTGCTCTGGAGCTTCTTTTTCAACCGGCTCCTCAATAACTTGTGCTTCCGTACTTGCCACTTGTCCACTTATCATGGTGATAGCCTTGCACTCCTCTCTTGGATTTGGAATTGTGTTACCATGAAGGCTATTAGTAGTCCTCTAATCATTTTCATTAACTTTTGTGGCTAATTGACCCATCTAAATCTCCAAGTTCTTCATTGATGCTCTGGTTTTCTGTATAAAACTCACCATTAGTGCTTCCAAATCAGTGTTCTTCTGTGATTGAGAATTTGCTTGCTGGTGTGGTTATTGTTGAGATGACTAAAACTGGCGGTTATTGAAATTATTCTATTCAAAACCGCCCTGAGAATTATTATTAAAATTCTGTAGCCTCTGAGGTTGCTCTCTCCACCCAAGATTTGGGTGATTCCTCTGTCCCTGATTATAGGTCTTGGCATGTGGATCATTATTGGGGTTTCTAGGAGCATTCCCCATGTAGTTAAACTGTTCAGAAGGAAATTGAGCATAATCATAATTCTCACCTTGCATAAAGGGTAGTCGTGTCATAAAGAGCCTCTTGAGGGGCATTCTGAGCATTAACATCTGAAACCTGCATCCCACTCAAGTGTTGAGTAAGCATATTAACCTGCTGAGACATAACTTTGTTCTGAGCAAGAAGAGCATCCAAGGTCTCCACTTCCAAAACACCTTTCTTCTGAGGAGTCCCAGAGTTAACAGGATTCCTATTAGAGTAGTAAAGATATTGGTTGTTAGCAACAACTCAATAAGCTCAGTAGTCTCTTTAGGCGTCTTCTTCTTGTGTAATGAATCACCTGCAGCATTATCTAAACACATTTTGGACATTTCACAGAGGCCCTCATAAAAGATCTCCAGCTGGGTCCATTTAGAAAACATGTTAGGGGGGCATTGCCTGGTCAGCAGCTTGTACCTCTCCCAAGCTTCATAGAGGATCTCACCATCTCTCTGCCTGAAGGTCTAAACTTCCACCCTTAGCTTAGTCAGCTTCTGTGGTGGAAAGAATTTAGACAAAAATCCAGTGACTACTGGAGCACGAAATTGTAAATCACACTTTTCACAACTCGTACCACTAACTAGCAAGTGCACTGGGTCGTCCAAGTAATACCTTACGTGAGTAAGGGTCGAATCCCACGGAGATTGTTAGCTTGAAGCAATCTATGGTTATCTTGTAATTCTTAGTCAGGATATCAATTATAACTATTAGTTCGGATTGCGAAAAATAAAAGAGCATGAATTAAATACTTGTTATGTAGTAATAGAGAATATGTTGGAGTTTTGAAGATGCTTTGTCCTCTGAATCTCTGCTTTCCCCCTGTCTTCTTCTTCACGCACGCAAGGTTCCTCCTATGGCAAGCTGTGTGTTGGTGGATCACCGTTGTCAATGGCTACCATCCGTCCTTGATGAGATATTTTGATGAGAAACGAATCTCTCACAAAACACCCAAAACTAACCGGCAAGTGCACCGGGTCGTATCAAGTAATAAAAACTCACGGGAGTGAGGTCGATCCCACAGGGATTGAAGGATTGAGCAATTTTAGTTTAGTGGTTGATTTAGTCAAGCGAATCAAGATTTGGTTGGGTGATTTGTGAATTGCAGAATGTAAATTGCATGAAATTAAAGAGAGCGGGAAAGTAAATTGCTGAAACTTAAAGAACAAGAAATTAAATGGCAGAAACTTAAAGTGCAAGAAATGTAAATTGCGGAATCTTAAAGTGCAAGGAATATAAATTGCTTGAAATGGAAAGGGAATTGGGATGTGGATTTGCAGAATTTAAACAAAGAAAAACTAAATTGCATCAAACAGAAGAGGGAAGGGGAATTGGGATTGAACCGGAAACAAAACAGTAAAGTAAATGAACATTAAAAGTAAGAAACAGAGAATTGAAATGGGAAATTGAGATCTCAGGGCCCAGAGACTAGAAAACCAAGTCTAGATCTCAATGCCGTCCTAGATCCAACAAGAACAATAGCAAGGAAATTGTAAATTGCAAAGAAAAGAGATGAAGATCAAGTAACAGGAAATGAAATTCAATTAACAGTAAAGTAAAGAAAGCAGAGAGATCCAAGATTGAGATTGAAACAGAATTTCTTCAATTCTCAAATCCAAGATCCAAGACAAAGGTAAAATGAAATTGCAAGTAAAAGGAAACAAAGAAATTCAAGTTCACTCCGTAACAAAAGCTTCCCAAAAACTATTCTGAAAATTCTAAAAGGAAAAGCTCCCTCAATAACTTGAATTCTATCCTATTTATACACTTTCCAAAATGATCTTCAAGCCTTGAGTTGGGCCTTTGTTCTTGGTGGAATTGGGTTGAAAGAGGCCTTGGTTGATTGCTCTTGAAGATTGAAGAAGAACCGAAGTGAACCAATTGAACCGGTTTTTGAAGTTAGCCAAAGTTAGTCTCAACGTTAGGGTCAAAGTTAGGGGTCTAACTTTGACCCTAACTTTTCATATCAGCAAGCTAAATTCCCTGGTTTGGACGTTGGTGCCAACGTTAGGGGTCTAACTTTGACCCTAACGTTGGCAATGCTTGGTGCTAGTGGTGCCAACGTTAGCCTCCAAGTTAGGGGGCTAACGTTGGCGCAAACGTTGGCCTTCCTCCTTTGTGATTCAAGTGCCAACGTTAGCCTCCAAGTTAGGGGGCTAACGTTGGCGCAAACGTTGGCCTTCCCTCTTTGTATTTTAAGTGCCAACGTTAGCCTCCAAGTTAGGGGGCTAACGTTGGCGCAAACGTTGGTGCCCAGGGGAGAAACTCTCAAGTTCCAACGTTAGCCTCCAAGTTAGGGGGCTAACGTTGGAGCTAACGTTGGCCACTTCCAAGGAGTGATTTACATGCCCAATGTTAGCCTCCAAGTTAGGGGGCTAACGTTGGGGCTAACTTCATGCAACCCGGTTCAATTTTCACTTATTCTATTGTCCTCTCTTCACTCCTAGCCATTCCTCTTTGCTTCACCCTTTCTCCAAGCCTTCTTCACCTATCATTGATCAACCAAACTAATCAAAGCTTTGCTCAAAATCATGAGGTATTCAATCTTCCACAATATGCAACAAATATAGCATAAAACCTCATGAAATGACATGAATTTACATATGGTTGGTTCAATCAAGGGAAACATGAAAATCTACTCAATTAGCTTGCTTGTAGCTCAAGAAAGTGCATAATTCTAATGAAAACTAAAGAAAAAGACTAGCTAAAATGGGCTAGGATGACTTGTCATCACAACACCAAACTTAAAGCTTGCTTGTCCCCAAGCAAGAAATAGATTTATGCTCCAAGGTTCTTTCAATTAAGATGGATTGAGGAACACTTGTAAAGTGCAGTGAGTGAAGTGATCAAGTATCAGTGGGATAAATTCTAAATCATATGCTCATGCAAGGGCTTCAGTGCTCACTAGTCCTTACATATTGGGAGTCGTAGGTCTTAGGATTTTCATCCAAATGGTGTCATGGAGATCTCTTTATATGTAGTCACCTTGAAGCAGCTTATAGTTTATGTGCTTTGGCCTCGACTCTAAGTATCATGTCTCAAGGCGGCTCTTTAGATAAGCTTTCAATCAATACTCCTAAACCAGTTGGTTTTAAGGTATTAGGTGTTGAAGCACCCCTGAGGATTTACTTGCTCAAGCCTCTTTCCTTGACACACTTCAACCACAAGCATTTTACTAGGATAACAACTCTTTGAGTCATTGTTTCTTCTTTC